>NW_006263466.1:36463-38978 GCF_000469605.1 Apis dorsata
TAATAATGGGTTATATTAATTTATTTACAAAAATTTATGAAATATATAATTAATTTATTACATACATAATTTATTATATATCATGTATATTATACTATAATATAATATAATATAATATGTTATAGATTAAAACAAAGATCTTTTTAAAAGTATTAAGTTTTTTATTCGTAAGAAATAATAAACAATACTTCACAATGTGATACGTACAAAAACATAGATACTTAATTCTAAACTTATTTTGCTTGAAAGTACATTCGCTTACGAATATTTTTTATCAATTGAAAGACGCAAATATAATTTACATAATATAGTATGATATTCCAAATACATTATTTAAAACGATATCTTTTTTTAAAATTAAACTTGATGAATTGAAATGTTTTGAAAGATTAGAAAAATTAATTTATTAAATAAAAAAAATCATTTAAAAAAGAATCTTGAAATTTTATATATCGGAATTACAAAACAAAATAATGAAAATCACTGCTTATAATTCTTTTATTTGAATCTGTAATGAAAAAAAAAACATATTCTGACTTATGTTATATATGAAAATTTAATTGAAATTGATTAATGTAGAAATAAGCAACAGATTTTGAAAAATGTAAAAATTTTTAAATTTAATATTGAAAACTGAAAAATTGCAATTTTTACCATTTATAAAAATTTGTAATTTATAGTAACATTAATCAATTTCGATGAAATTTTTTACATATATATAATTGATATAAATCTACAAAAATTTTCATTCAATATGTAGATAAAAAAATTGAAAAAAGTGAGTTTTACTATTCTCTTTGCGATTCCAATTAATAAAAAAGCGATTTTTAAAAATTTTTTTTATATCATTTATTAATAAAACTGATCTTTCTTCTCAAAATAATTCAAATCATTAAGTACAATATTAAAAAAATTATCGTAAAAGAATATATCAATATGTTTTAAAGTTATTGTATATCATATCGTACATACATATATCATATTATGTTATAAAATTAATAAATTAATAAAAATATATAATAAATAAAATTAATAAATATAATAATAATAAATATACGCAGCTATACTAAAAATCAAATTAGCTTAGATTACACTCAATGAAAAAATTATATATCAAAAATCTATAAAATAAAATTTTTATAAATTTAAAGATTCTATTAAAAGAATTCAAATTGAAATATATATTTAAAATTGTTTTAAAATTTGTTTTAAAATTATTATTGAAAATAAGCTATTAATGTATTAATGTATTATTATTATTCTAATTTATTATATTTATTTATATAACAAATTATATAATATTATATTTATATAGTGTAATATATAATTTATTATATTTATATTTATATATTGTATATTATATATTTAATATTCAATCTCAAGTATATATGAAGATATAATACATCATTTTTTTTAACATGAGTTTCAAAGTGAATATAATAATAATTGACTTGTAATTTGTAAAATTGTGAAAACACTTTATGCAAGAAAATTACAACTTGTAAATTGATTATTATTTGACATGTATCAAAAGATTTTAATAGGAAAGAAATTTCTAAGTTAAATATTTATCTATTTCAAATTTAATTAAGATTACAGGAATCAAAAATTTTAAATATTCGATGACGCGAAATAAATCTTTTTACATTTCTCATGCGTAATATTATTGCGAGATTAAATTTTTCATTAGAAAATTTTCATTCAGAAAAAAAAGGCAAAACACACGATGAAATCGCATAATTACTGAATTTATTAGAATATTCTTGTATAAAATACATTTCAGCTGCTGACCATGTCAGATAGTCTTTATTTATAGAGCTTAGATGAGATATGATTATTTGTTGAGCTTAGAAAACAGTAACTCTGTAATTTGTGTAATTTTAGTAACGCTTTAAGACTGTGTTTCTAAACATATCGTTTGCGAATTTATGCGGAATAATTGAAATTTCCAATGGATAATGTCCCTTGAATTATTAACTATGAAATATGATTCAGATAGCACGATTCACTGATGAAAAGAAATTTCAAAATGAAAAACATAATGTTCAACTATAAAAAAAGTAAATAGTAAGGAAGAAACAAAGTTTAATGCAAAAGAGGGACATGTTTCATATTGTAGAAATTTTGTCTAATTATTATTCATTATAATTAGTTAAAATATCTATATTATAACTATACATATATATGAATGATTGTTTTCTTTATGGATTTTATTTTTTCGTTCCGAAAAAAACAACTTTCTCATATTTTTACCTAATATTGATAATTATTACATATAACATGGTTTTACATGTAAATAAAATTAAAAGATGTAACTTCCATTTATTCCATTTATTCATTATGCATATTATATTTATATGTAAGAAATTCAAAGATATAGAAGATAATAAAAATAATAAAGTAAAACATATATAAAAATGAGATTTAAATTATATCATTATTAATTTTTTATTTATAATTTATAAATTGAATACGAATAGAATGTATAAAAAAATATATTTATAATATTTATATA
>NW_006263466.1:39285-50474 GCF_000469605.1 Apis dorsata
TTATTAAATTTATGCAAAGTTAAAAAAAATTCAATAACATATAAATTTTGTAATTTATATGTTATTTAATTATGTAATATTTATCAGCTAAGTTATTATATATATTATATATTAAATTATATTATATTACATAATATAATATATATTATATTACATAACATTTATCACAATTAATATGAAATATTTTAATTATATATGCGTATTTGTTTCTATTTATAAAAAAGCTAATTTTTGTATATTATTGAATTTTTAGATTTTATTAATTTACAAACGCTTTTTCATTTATAATTGTAAAAATATTAATGAAAATATTATAAAAACCAATTAAGTCTCAATGATAAGAAGAAAATGCGTAATCGTATTTTATATTTGATTTTAATTGGAATATTTGCATTTCAATGAATATTATTTCTAATTCGCAGTAATATTTGTTATTAATTTCAATTACTCGAACGTTGATTCGCCTAGAATAAATGACTTAAATAATAACTTTGCTTAATAAACTCGAAAGGCATGTTCTTATATATATATTTTAGCGTAATAATCATTTTTTTTTCATTTTTGTTTCGTTTATCATAAGCAAATGTTTGATTATATCTATGACTTCATAATAAATTTTGAGAATTGAGAATTGATTTAAGGAATACATCGATAACTATAAAATGTCGAAGATTGAATAAAAATATAAATAGAAAATAATATTATATTTGATTAATAAATTGTAAATTATGTATAATTAATAAATTTTTCTAACTAGTATGTTTATTTTAAATTTTTATGATTTATCAATAAGATTTTTGGTATATATTGCATGATCGATTGATTTGATTAAATAATTTAATTTGAACCGAATGAATCAGTATCATATAATCATTTTCTCGAAATTATATCAATTATTGTCCGAATGATTCATATTCCGGAAAAATGTTATCATAATTAAATTAAATAATCAAAATACAATTATTATTTTGTGATAACACTCGTGATTATTCAATGATTAAAAAAGAATATGTAACTTATATACGGATGTTATTTCTATTCTTGTTACGTATTTCTATTTCTGTTATGCTGAAATTTCGAAATGTAATATCAAAGTTATGCATATTTATATTTCCATATTTCGATTGATATTTCAATTTCAAATAATTTCACATGGCTATTAGAAAATTCATTTCTTCTTATCCTATTTTTTTTTATTTCTTCTTTAAATCTTTTTTTTTTTTAAATCTTTTGCTTCTATTTTATTTATTTTTCTGTTCCTCTTTTTCCTTCTCCTCATTTTTTTCTTTTCTCTCTCTACCTCTCTTCCTTCTTTTTTCCCTTTCCATCATTCAATTTTATCTGTCTTTATCGTACCGGAATCCTTGTCGATATTTTAGATCTTATTTATGAAATTTCATTGTCAATCGATAGATAGATATAAAAATCCGGACATACACATGGATAGTGGGAAAAAAGGAATAGATAAATGATTGGCTTGATAATTAGCCTCGTCTTAAGCTGGGAGGAACATAACGGTGTTTTCACAACCGGAAGCGAAACGATAAGTTGGTTGCTCGTTCAACCAACTAGCCACGCCTTTAACAACTGGCAGAAACGCGTTAATGGGTTTCAGTTCTGTAAATACAGTAAGGTTGCTTCGTCACGCCGTGTATTGTCGTTATAACATCATGCATGCAATATTCTGTCCATGAGCTCGTTAAGTCTGTGAACATCGCCAAAGAGATTAAAGAGATTGCACAATTGCAAAAGAAATTGCAAATCTAGTAAAATTTCATTCATCTCATTTATACAATTAAAATAAAAAAATTAGAATAAAAATTACAATAAAAAAAATAGATTATATAACTATAGTATATATAACAATAAATTATTAGATTGATATATTAATACTTTTATTGTCTGCAATTTTATAATAATGTTTTAAGATATATGACTTTTATGGTATATCAGCAATTTTCAAGTTCATTAGATATTTGATTCTTTTTGTCAGAAAAGAAGATTTGATTCTTTTGTAGAAAAGATTATGGAGCAGAATAAAAATTTTAAGTATGTCGATTGTAGTAAAAAATATTTCTATATATTTAAAAATTTATATATAAGATAAATTATTACATTAATTTATAATTTTAATAAAAATATTTAATATTTTTTTATAAAATCTTTGAGATAAAGATGTTGAGAGATAAACTTTGGTCATTATGAAATTATTATAAAAAATATATATTGATTTCTGTTTCAATTTTATATATATTTATATATATTATTTATCATGAATAATATTGTTTTTTATTTTATTTTATTTTATTTTATGCAAATGTTTTAAATAATTCATTATCAAAAATTTGGCCTATAGATTCATCGAAATTTATCACAGTATTGAGAAAAAAAGCATTAAAGAATTGTCATAAAAAATTGAAAATTCTTTATTCAAACTTGAATCATTTAAAATCATTTAAAAATGCAAAATTTTTTTTCTGTCACAAAATAGCTATACTGGTAAATGAGCAACATACGTTGTCTTCATTTTTTTGAAATGTATTATTCAAATCTTTAGGCTTTGAATTAGTTAAATTATTTCCTCTCATGAAAATAAATAAAAAAGATAGAATTTGCTTGATATATGAATAGTTGTATAAGATTTCGAAGAGTTAGCTAAAAAATGTTGATTCAAATTGTTTTAAAGGGACGATTTTATCGCGTATTGACATTTTCTTGACAGATTGATTAATTCGATTTTTAAACAATAAATCTATAAAATTCTAATTAATTGATAAATCATGAGAAAAGAGTTTAGATTTGCATTATATCAGGTTTATTGGATTTTAAATAATAATATCATGTTAATTTTATTCGAAAATGATTGTTGTCAATTTATTGATTGCATTATCTACATATGCAAAAACTTTTAATTGTTTCGCAAAATTTATTTTTATTAATAAAATAACAGAAAATAATTTAAGATTTTTAGTATAATATTTTTCAAGTGTAAAAAAATCGTCAAGAAAAATGCTTATGATATATATTTATTTATATATTTTAAGATTAATATAAATTTTCTTCCTATGATCGTTCTTTAATAAGAAGCTTATCTTATGCTTATCTATGATATTCCTCTTCGTCTTGAAATAGACAATAAATTTATCTTTCGATCATGTTAAATTCGAGTGATTTAATCCATTAATTTTATAATAATCGAGTGTTACACAAAGAAATAAAAAAAATGCGTTTGAAAAAAATTTACAGAATTTGCCAGAGTTTAGTGATTTTTAAGAATAAATATTTTAAAAATATCGATATGTTATATAAATAGTTATATGAATAGTTATTTTTTATTTAATAATAATTTATAATTGTTAATATTAATTTTATATAATTTTATAAAATATTTTTCTAATTATTAATTAATTAATCTAAAAATTAAATTATTTAACTAATTTAAAAATTAGATTATAAAACTGATTTCTTAATAGTAATCTTGAAGTTATAAATAATATATAATTAAAGGAAATTATAAGAATATATAATTTGAAAAACTTTCAAAACAAGAAAAAATATATTTTTTACATTTTCCAAATGATTTCAATAATTTTGAAAAAAAATATTTCCTTTCGTAAATGAGATTTATTTACAGCAGCACGTAGAAAATATTTGATCTGGCTAAACGATTTCATATTCAATACTTGAATTTCCTTGCCAGCACGTAGTCGATGTTGATTGGTTATTTTGTACGCATGTGCGCCACTGGCCTCTCTCGAGCAGCGCGCGGCTGCGTTGTAACGGAGCATCATTGATATTAATGAGCTAGATTGGAAAGCTGTCTTGCGTTTGAAACTTATTGAATAGGGAACGATCGGCTACCTCTTCCCTTGTGCCCTCCAAAACGATGCCAATGATGATAATGATACGAATAATTTTGATAATATATGTATATGCACATTAAAGATTTGTGAAATTACATTCATTTGCTATATGATCGGATATATAGGATCCAAAAAGCATAATTTCATGAATAAAATCTGAATAAATCAACGCCACGTTATTATAGAATGTAACATGGTCGATAAATTTTGTTAATAAACAATGAGTTAAAGATAGTCAATAGTAAGGATTGAAAATTCGTTGATTTTTATTTTTCATGAAAAAAATATTATATATTATAAATATTATATTATATAAATACTTCTTAGTAATATATTTTTTATTGTTAAGAAAAGACATTCGCAAATTATATGATTTGGATTTGATTCGGAAATGATAAGCATAAGTACTTATCTATATTTTGTTCATTAATATGGAATATAATATTTTATTTGTAACAAAAATCTCAATATTTTTATAATTGATTATTTATATCTTTTTCATTATTGTAATCATTTCTTCTAAAGATTTCTTCTTACAAGTAATAAAATAAAAAAATTAATAAAATATTTAGAATATAATAAAATATAAAAATATAATAGAACTAATTTTAATTTTAATTAATTAATTTAAGACATATAAGATAATATATATTATAGGAAAAATTATTAAAGATGTATTTTGATTACAAAATTAATTTTTTATATAATTCCATTTTATAATATAATCATAACTAGATGCATTTATTTAAATTTTTTATCAATAATTATACTTATAAATATTTGAAAATTCTATCAACATTTAATGAACTCTATTTAATCGATCAACACATAGATAATCACAGTTCATAAATTAACGTATTCTAAAGAAATTTTTATTTTTATGATTTCTTATTATTTAAAAACCACTAGTATGCGTATATTTAATTAAGATATATTTAATTAAGATAAACAATATATATATATATATATATTTATATATATATATATTATATTTGTCGAGATTATTATATTAATTTCATCATGGTTAGATCTCGGTATCTTGAAATGTTCTTGAATAATTAGTTCCATTATACGCATATATGTAGCAATAATTTATCTTTTTAGTGAGATAATGGATAACAGACTTATAATGAGATGAGTTAGGATATCATATTAAATTTTCTGACAAAAAAAAGGTCAGTCGGTTAGATATTATGAAGAATAAATTATATTTCACAGGTTTTATTAATATTTCATAAATTTAAGCTAAATTAAAATTTTATGAATAATCATTTATTTCACTATGTTAAAGAACTATGTCTCTCTAAATTCATATCTACAATTGATGATTAATACTATATTGATTAATATTATATGATTAATACTATAATGATTAATACTATAATATGATATCTCTTGCAATGATAAATTTATACAACGATATCATTATCTTCAAAATTATAATTGTTGTTTTTTGCAAGTTTTTTTTATTACTCTTTGAATTATTTGTTGTTAAATATATTGATACACGATTCATAACTTTGAATAAAATCGAATGATTACTTACATTCATATTAGTTTGTCGAAAAAAAAAAAATTATTGCTTCGTGTGTTCCACTTTTGTTTTTCTGCCTTTTATAAATTAAACAGAATGATGGCACTACTGATGTAATTAGATTGTGCATAATTTATAATCAATATGATATTAAATTTAGGCGAATTCTAATTCATGAATATCTTGGCGATTTCGATTGATTTTTTTTCATTTTAATTATTTATCAAAAATAGAAGAAATAGAATTAAACTTGACTTTACCGGATCAAAATTTTTTTATATACTTTTTTGCATCTTTTGATAAATTACTTGACATGCATGTTAATTAGATTATTAATATTAATTAAAATTTAAAATTATAAGTAAATAAAATTATGAATTTTGATCATCATTATGAATTTACTGATGATAATCCATCTAATTAGAACTTGTTTTTGTAACATCACAAATGTATGTCTTCTTATTATTATTCTATATTATAATTGCATTGATTTAAAATATTGCAACTTTATATATTCATTCATTTCATTAAAATTATGAATTATGATTTTTATAATCCATACATTAAATGCTATCAAAAAATAAAAAAAATATAAAAAAATTTGCTCCAATAAAATGATGTACGAAAGACAAGAAGCTTGTATCTTATTATCTCTATAACTTTCGATAATTAAGCAATGTTTTAATGCATGGCTTGTTATTGAAATCGAATGCCATTTTTTTGAATAAATTGGATTTTTGCCATCAAAAGTTACATCATTACATCGAAATATTGATGAGATATGCATATGTATATATACATGCAAAATGACGGATAGTGTGGCTGAAATCAAAACGAGAAGTTAGAAAACAAATATTAATCGTCTTCCGTGTGCATACTGCGAGTATGAGTGTACACATGCGTGTTTTCAATAAAATAAACATTTTCCGGTATGTGTTGACATCTATGTCAAATTGATTTTTTTATGATTATAAACGAGAATGTATATATTGTCTATCTTCCATATCATATTTCATATATTATAAAAAAATGTACAATATATTCAAGTATTTATAGTTTAAACTTTGAAATTTCATTGTGGGTTAGTCATTTTTTAATTGAAAAGAAAAAATGCTAAGAATATAACATTTATTATTCAAGATATAGTGATACAATTTTATGTATTGAATCAATGTGCTCTAATGTATGCTAATGGTAACGTATAGACATATCATTTGTCAGTATTGATCTATGCTCAATTTTGTTGTTGATCTATGTCAATATTGTTCGTCTTGTTCTCGATTTTTATTTTTTGAATAAAAATAAATAATAATTATACGTACTAAATAAATATAATACAAGGGCTGCTTCCTGCTATGATTAATAATAAGGAAATATTGATAAATATATGAAGGATGATACTCAAATATATTGAATGCTAGACTAATTAATTTAATCTTTAGTGAATCGGTACGTGATATTATAAGTTGATAAATTTGTTCTGAAAAATAATATGTATGTTTATATATGTAAGATATATGATAATATATTATATATTATTTGCATATCATATATAAAATTTATATATATATTTATATATATTTATTATATATAAAATAGGTATTATATACATACATACGAAGTATCTTATAAAAAGTTTTTTTATCAAAATCATTATAATTTAATCATTATAATCATTATAATTTAGCTTTTCGGACTTCATCTGTTTTTTGAAAAAAAGAAATTTTTAATTCTATGGATATTTTTTCGATTTTTTCGATATAAAAAATAAGCATTGTTTTTTAAGAATATGCGAAATATGTAAATAGAAACATGTAACTTATCTATTAATGAAATATGTGCAAATATTGAAATATAGAATATCTTTTGTAATTTAACAAGTTATTCTTTGAGAGATGTTTATATATGTTCATCAATCTATAGTATTAATTAATTCGAAAAGATCGCTATAATCTCGTTGACTTGGCCCTATTATTTAGTAATTCGCTGTCGCGTCAGTTGATCGCGTGCAACGCCACGTTGTTCTCCATCATTTTTTTGGCTGTCTTACTATAGATATCGTATTCTGGAACTTTTAAATGCTATTGTAATCGACGCGTCAATAGAAACTATAAATTATTTGTTACGATTTACGATAGAACAATTAGAATAGTAGTTTGAGGCGGTTTTTCACAATGGTTATATAAAAATGACTGCTTAATATCTGCGCAATTTTAATTTGGATGAGTTTTGCATTATACAAATAAAAAATAAAATAAAACGAATTGGTGGGATTTTTTTATTAATTACTGCTAACTAAACTTAATCATGTAATATTGTATTTTTACGAAAATTTTAGATTTTAAAGAATTTAAAGATTTAAAAAAAAATATGAAAATCAATAAGTTATGAGTTTCGTAAATATAATCAAATGTTTTGATAGCTATCATGGTTAATGATTTGCTACATTGTCAAACATAAGAAATATATATGACTGTGTGAACCAAGTATAACTAGAAACATGGAAAGGATTTTTTTATTTAAAAATGTTTTAGAATTGTTTAATATTATTTGTAGTGAAATTTAAATAAAATAACGATATCAATAATTATAACTAATAAAATAATCTTTGATAATCTTTTTAATATTTTTTAGAGTATCATATATGATATTAGTGAAAATTATGAATTAAGATTATCTTCCGAAATAATTATAATAATAATATTTCACTATTACAATTAATCGATTAGTATTTGTAAAAGTAGTAAATGTCATAAATCTGTTTACTTATATATAATTATATAAATGATATATTATATATATTATATATATATATATATATATATATATGATGATATAAATGATAAATTATTATATAAATGATAAATAGAACTTAAAAAAGTTCTTTAAATTATCTTCTTAAATATTTCTCTTAAGTAGTCTCTAAATACTTTCTTTTTATTTCCTTTGATTATCTCTTAAATAATTATTAAAAAAATATATATTTTATCCATTCTATTTGGATATGTTTTATCCATTTCATTCCATTTCTACTAGATTTAAACTGAGCAAATATAATGACTAATGTAAATTTTTCATTGAATATCTTCACGAAGCGTGTAACATAAAATACCGGTGTTCATTCGGAGCTACAGATATATGTCACAAATATAGTTACAAATCATCGATATGATGTAAAATCAAGGATTGGACCGAAATGAACGATAATTGATTGATAATTATGCGAATAGTGTGAATTAGGAGCGTAGCATTTTTTCATCCGATATTTTTTTATTTTTCCTGGCAGTGATGATTATAGCATTTTATTGTGTTTTTCGACTCTTGTTTTCTTATTGATCTTTCGCAAAATCAATAAATCGCGAAATCGTAAAGTCCTCCGCGTTTATATCAGTAGTCTTCTTCCTTCGTTAACTTCATTATACGTATCTCTTTCTCTTCCATTTCCTCTGATTCTCCCTTGGATAGTCTCCCATGGATTCTGAGAATCATTCAAAGTCAGCTAACCGAGTGATAATAAAATAATTCTCCGCCAGAATAGACAATGATAGTAATATTGAAATGATAATAAATCAAACCGGATGGAAGTTTTCTGTGTTTCTGCATATTCCTCCCACATATTTTCCATTTTCTTTCTTTTTTGTTTTTTTCTTTTATCCACTATTTATTCGTTTTTCCATATTTTTGATTCCCTATATATTTCTCCTTCTCTTTGCATTTTCATACATTTCTTCTGTTCTGACTCTTTCACGCGACATTTTATTCTTGAAAATGCGACAGTGAGTTGCATCTTCTTTTCACGTAAAAAATGAAATAATACAGTCTTCGATGAAATAATACAGTTGTATCGCTCTGCACGTAATTCCGGATTATAATTTATGAAAAGAACGTTTAGATATAAATGGAGAGAGAATTCTATTTCGAACATATTCGAAATTAATACAAAATTCTATAGAAAAAGGAATTCTCGTAGAAGATTGATTATGGCATTTATCTCTTATTAAAAGAATAATTGTTAACAAAGAATAATTTTATCAAATAAATTATTTTTTAAAAAAGAATTATCGTATTATTAGAATGCGTAAAATGTGCTTACTAAATTTGCTTATATGTTTTCTCTATAAATAAATAAATCAGAAAATATTATGTTTGTTAATATAAAATGTTAATATAAAAATATATATATCTAAGATGGATTTTGATAAAATCTTTGTGATAAAATATATAAAATATATTAGGGTGTCCTATAAGTTTCTTTTTTTTTTATACGAAATGAATACACGATATTTGTTGTTAATTTATTGCGTTATATTATATGATCATTCTGCTCTATCATCTTCTTCCATATCTCAGGAAGCCTCATTATTCCCTTTTTCCAAAATTGTTATTTGCAAAATATTCCTTGAGGTGCGTTTCTATTTCATTTACGAATTGGAATCATTTATCATGGAAAGAATTTTTTAATAATAGGAACAAATAATAGGTAGATTAGTTAGATAGAGCAAGAGTATCTTTAAATCAAATGCGTTTTCGATGCACATTTTAATACATAATCTCTTTAAAAAAGGATCTCTTTCATGTCGCTGAAAAAAGAAATCGCACGTAGAAATGCGGTTCATAAAGTCGGTCTTCATCAATAATTGTAGAACCCAAACTTCACATCAATTGATATATCCTATCTTGGTCAGGTGATTATGATTTTGGGAGTGTTAATGACATCTATTATCTCGCGCTATATCACAATTTTCATCGAGCATAGTCTTAATAAGTATCGTATCCATAGTTGCTGAGTGGTTGCTGCGACCTTCATCTTTCGAGTCAAAATTGCTAAATCTCTTAAACTAATTGCGGATGATTAATAATAGTAATAGTAATAATTATAGTATCACTCCCGTAACAGTACAAATCTTGTCTGCAATTCTTGTCTATAAACATAATATGCCGCAAATGCTTACTTTGGCTATCCATAATAAACGGTGTAGAAAAAAGTTTTAAAAGACTCTGTGTCATCAACAAAATATATTTTAAAAGAGCTTTGGAATGATTGAAACCGATGCCATAAACGGCTAATAGATAAGCCTGCATGTTCATATCAAAATAACCAGTTAAAGTCATTCCTAGCGTGATGTGAAACAAACTTATACTCAACGATTATGTTTTGAACAAACAAATTAAAATTAAATTTTTTTTTAGAAGAATTTTTTTTTGTACGCGATGTTCGACATAAATACTATCTGTTGATGGATTTTCATCATTCTACGTTTTACATTCTACGTTCATCGCTACGTTTTAATCCACGAAGAATGGAATGCGATAATAACATCGGTTCATATGCTTTAATATCATTAGTATACTTGTAAGATAAACAGAATCTCATTCTGTTTGCTTTCGTTAAATAGATATATGTATGATCATTAAAAAGATTTCGATCAAAGATTTTTCGTTAATTTATTATCCTCAGCGCTTATAAAATTTGTTTATCGCTTACGTTATGGAATCGAAACGATAAATATATGTGCTATATTCTATTCTATAGAACATTGATATCTTTAGAGATAAATTTCGTTAATAACAATCATTCATATAAGTTAATAAATGAAAAGCACTAAAATTCATTTTAAAATTTTAAACATATTAGAGATATTTTTTATTTTTAGAAAAATATTTGGTATAAATTGGTATGAATATAATCTAAATATCAAAACAATGTAAATTTTTTATATATAATATATTATATATAATATAATAATACTACAAATATATGTATTTGAAATCAAATTTTATATATATATATA
>NW_006263466.1:50707-57160 GCF_000469605.1 Apis dorsata
GTAAATTATAATTTTTCTTAATTTTAAAAATTTTTTTTTTAATTTTATTTTTAGTTTTCGATATATTTATAAAAATACGAATGTAAATTTTTATTTAAATTGATAAACACTTCTCATATATTTAAAATTTTCATCTTTATCTTGAGATAATTTAGCTAATAAATATCAATAATATAAATATCAGAAATCTATAATTTGATTTGTTTCATCTTATTTTCGCTCTTATCTTTTTGATGTCTTTCATCAGAAACCAATAATATTTTTAATTATTACTATTATTGAAACGATAATTTTTAATTTTTATATACATTATATTATTTCACGAGTTTTTTTACTTAATACAATTATAAAAAATTTGAATCAATCTATTAATTAGTTCACGATTTTTTTAATAAGTTTGTAAAAAGCATTATTTTAAACAATTTTTTTCTTATACATAATCGGCGATCGATTTTACTTTTTCAGTTATTTGCAGAAAATTTTTGATACTACATACTACATATAAGTATATGTCCGTGTATGAAATCGCCACTTAAACATGGTTAATAACATGTATGTATAACCATGTATGTATAGATGAATTTATTTAAAATTTATTACTTACGAATTTGAACGATATCTTTTTTAAAATTTTGTGAATATAAAGATTTACATATTTTAGATATTATATTTGTGAAATATTTTTTAAATATCGATTTTAAAAGTCAAAATAAGTATGTTTATGAATAAAAATATCATTGAGTATTTATAATGTAGTTATATAGAATACTTATTTATTAAGTTATAAGTAATTTTGATTCACGTTCCATGAAATGAGATGAAAATGTGTGAAGAGTGTGATGTAATATAATGAATATAAATCTGTTTTATTCTATTTATATCTCGCTTCAATTGTTCATATTTTAATAAATAACAATAAATAACTTTAATTGACATTTTTGTATATAAACTTTATATTTTCTTTTTGGCATCTAAAATCAATCTTCCGAAAATTTTCCATCAATATATTATTATACTTGTATAACAAAAAAATTAATTCGATTATTTTAATTTAAGTTTCCCAGAATTTTATATTTTATTTTCACATTTTGCGGATTCGAAAGAATTAATAAGAATAGATATAGATATGAATCATTCATTACTTACTTAATCATCATTAGTTTATACAATCAGTTAAACGTGGCGATTATATATGATGCTTCAAACATATATTTAAAATTTAATGTAATAATATAAAAAAAAATTTCGAATATTAAAATCGAAATTAAAATCAATCACCAGTTATATAAAACAAAATATTCAAAACAATATATCAATAATATATCAATATATCAATAAAATGAATTTTGTCATTTAACGAAATTTTATGTTATTAAAATCAATAAGAAAGATTTATCGAAATTTAAATTTGAAATATGAATTAGATTAAGTTATATTTTTTTGATAACTTTTCCTTAGAGTTTTACTTTCTTTTCGAAATTTTACTAGACAATGTAATTTAATCCAAACTTTAATTCTTGTTTTAATTACACATTTAAAATCATAATTTAATTAATTATATCCTTGATAATATATTTCAATATATCAAGATAATTCAAATTATTTGATTGTTATCTAACTTATTGTATCTTTAAGATCAATTTGCAATAATTATAATAATAATGCAACAGCAGAGATGATTTTAATTTTCTGATAAATTTCGTTTCTTTTTGCAAAATTACAAACCAAAGTAAAAATATTGTTTCATTTTTATGAATTTTGTTTTTCTAATAATTTTTTAGTAACTATTAAGTTATAAGAAAAACTTACGCAGATTAATATCTTGTTACATATTAAGAATGTATATTAAAAAATATAAGTAAAGTATAAAATATATAATGAATAAAGTCAAGATGATTGAAGTTTTTTTTTAAATATATATTCTTTATAACACATAATTATTACTAATCTAATATATTTTGAATTTTTGCAAATTCAATATTATCAAAAAGTTAAAAAAAATTATTTTATTATTTCATCTGTATAATAATATTTATTATATTTAATATATTTATATATATATTAGAATTTAATGCACTTCATAAATTCTCTTCTCATCAGATTTAAATTTAGTCATTCAAATAGTTTAATATTTGAATCTTAGAAAAATTTTTTAAATTTTCATTACTATATATTTGTTATTATCTTATTATAAAGAATTTATAAGCCTCATTTTTATCATTGTTTTTTTTTTTTAAATTTTCGTTTATTAATTCTCATATCATTAACGATCCAACTTTTAACTATTAAACTTAACTATTGGTATAATAAATAGTTTTTGAATTCTTCATTACATTTTCTCTATATATTCTTCTTATTAGCTCCAATTCATTTGTAGAATTATAATATATAGTAATAAAATTAATTTATTAGAAAATTCAAAGAATGAATGCGAATTCAAGGTTCTAAAAGTTTTATTAGTTCGAAAAATTTGAGAAATTTAAAATTGATTTTATAATCTGGATTATTTAATTAATTCAAATAGTTTAATAATTCAAAACATTTTTTAATAATATTTTAAAGATTAAATTTGTTTCAGATAGTTGAAAATAAAAAAAATTCTAATAGTTCAAAGGTTAGAATTGTTTATTTAATGGTTTGATTAATTAAAAATTCAAAAATTCAAAATATTTTGATTTTTTTTTTCGAATTTTACAATGTTTGTAGAGATTTTCTCTACATTCATCCTGGAAGATTGCGGATCGATAGTGCATATAAGCAGCTAATGATAGTCCTCGGATCAGTCCCTTAGTTGTACGATATCCCCAATCTAAGGAAAATTTCTAAAATTAGATAGTGATGCTACTTATAGAATCTCCTATTCCTAAAAAAACTGATCTGCGAATATTTGCAATAAATTTTCTTGAGTGTAGAATCATATTGATTGCTAGTGAGATTAACAAGACTATACAGAACAGAAAATATTGTCTCAAATTCCAAGATCTAATCACGCCGAAGTGTTTTTAAGAAATATACAACTCCAAAAATCTTTAAATACTTTTCTCAAAAAGTATAGTACATTTTCTCACACACCATCATCCTATATCCTTTATTAAGTATCTAAGATATCGCCCATTTTGAATGTATAGCATTCAACACAAGTACAAATAAAAATATATGAAACAATATGATATATATAAAATTATAATATATAAAACCAAAATTAAACAAGTTTATAAATTATATTGATTAAAATTGTTGTTGATAGAATAATCATTTAAATCACATATAATAGAATTGTTTTATTAGAGTTTAAAAATGTATAAATTAATAAAGAACATAATGATTACTAAATATAATATATATTATACATATAATTATATTAAATAAATAATTGTCTACGTAATGTGAGCATAACATTGAGTTAAGCTCTCATTTTTATGTTTTAGAGTAATGCTTGAGATATCTTCGTCTAACGCTAAAATACAGACTTTGGCCTTTGATTGTTTCATTTGCCATTGCCGTGCTCTGACGAATTTGTTTTTTCTAAGATATAGTTTCAAAATTCACCTTAGCCGCCATTGCAGTAGGACAAATTTATCGTCCCTAATAAGCGTCAATGGATCATCGTACCAGGTCCAAATTTGTCAGCTATTTGTTTAATTTCTGTAATTGTAATGCAGGTACTTATTTTGCCATTTTGTTTTTAAAAATGTTATACGCTCCGCTTAATCATTTGAAATCTATTCAATCTATTCCTTATAAAAGCACGCAAGTCAAATTCAAGGATCACATATAATAAATCGATGACTGGCAAATGATCAGATATCAAAAGAGTTAAATCATCGAGATCGTATAATAAAGGATTTAGAAAGAGGAAATTAAGAATTATTGTATTAATAATACATAATTCATTGTATATTAATATAGTATTCCCGATAATTCATTTCAAATCCGATTCCGGCAATTAATGCTCTCTTAATTCTCTTAATAGTTCCCAAACTAGGATACATGAAGAAGAATCATATGCAAAGATTATATTTTATTTATGAAAAATTGTGTGATCTTTGAATTTTTTATCTGAGATAAGTTTTCTAAATTGAATTAATTTATTTCATGCTGCGACAAAATTAGTCCCGTTATCTAAATAAATATTATGGAATAATTCTTGGCGTGCAATAAATCTTTTTAAATAGTTGAGGAATATGTTTGCAAAGATGATGATCAATGATTAATATTAATCTTTGTTGTAAAATATATAAATAAATATAACTCTTCAATATTGATCTTAATTCATTATTGATCTTTAACTTAAGTTCTACTCTGTATAGACTATATTGCAAGTAGAAAAAAAGTCATATAGAAATGTTTCGGTGGCAGCTTATTCCTATTTTAAATCTCATTGGGAAGAATTTTTAAAAACTCTTCAAATAATGTTCAAAATTGTTTGTGAGAAAAAATCGTTTGATAATCCGAATATAATTAAAGTTTTTAATATCATTTAACCTAAAAAATCCAGATATGTTTAAAAATTGATATAATGAATGCAATGTATTATGATTAATTTTTTTATATTCGTAATAGATAACGTATAATAAATTATACGTTATTGAAAAGATTTAAAAAAAAAATTCATTTTTTTTTTTGCTATTGGTTTTAATACTGGAAGATTGAATAATTACATTGTTTTTTCACAGAAAATTCCGGTGTTAGTTCGTTTTACAACAACATTGCTATTGGTCTAATTTTGATAAAGAAAAATTTCGAAGAATCATATCATTCTAATTCCAACTGATGGGACATGATTCCTTTTATTGTCTTTGTAATGATTTTCATCATGATAATCTAAATCTTTATCCAAATCTTCTGAATTTTTTTATTGATTTTTTAAAGGGAACCTTTCCGATGAAACTTTCGTGCTTACTAGTATTATATTTTAGTATTATATTTTATAATAATTTCTTGACTGAATCTATTCAATTTCAATTGACCAATTGCTGTTTCAAAATTGTTTTGTTTTTTTGTTAAATCGTCAATGTTTATCAATGTGTTGCTGATATGAATGTATATTTCTGATTGTGTAGTGCGCAATAAAATGTTTAATTTATCTGCAACAATTCTCAAATAGATTTTTGTAAAATAGAATTGAGATAATAATAATCTATTGAGATAATAAATCTAATAAGTATCTACCGATACGTTAGAAGTACATTAGAAAATAATCTTGCATTAATAATCATCACTTCTATTGGATATATTGAAGAAATAATATCAAATTTTCATTAATTGAAATTAAGTTTTTGATATTGATATGATATTTAGATTTCTGAATTAAATTTTAGAATAAAATAAGATGGTGATGAAAATCATGATATACTTGATGCTATTTCTGTGCTATGTGTAGTCTGAAAATTCTGGAAATTCCCATGTATATATTCGAGATTGTATAAGCCAAGTTTTCTTACTATTGCTCATGCCATTCAATTGATGGTTTTTATCTGTTGTAAAGATAATAAAATTTAAAAAATAATATGCTTTTTATTAAATAAAAAAATGTATATAATACATTTATATTAATATATATACATATATAATACATATTTAAATTATTGAAAACAATAAATTTAGAAATAAATAAATAATTTACAAACAAATTTTGCTTATTTCAACGAAAATCCAAAATAGTAATCGATACAAATATTATAATATAGAACTCATAATCTCTTTACTTATAATATACAACTTTAATTATTCTTTCTCGAGTTAACATTTTTGTTAGCACACAACATTTCTTTCATCCTTTTTACATTCTTTATTTCATCATTTTTTCTCTTGCCTTGTTCGTTTCTTCGAAGAAAGGCACGTGGCGATCGTGAGTAAAACGTTTTCGCCTAGAGGCCGTAACTACAGAGGGGATGAATTTGCTTTAATTTTAGCCATATTCTTCCAACCATGCCATAAGCAGACCATGGTATGCACTGTGGTGCTCTCGGTAGTAGCCTTGGCATCGCAGACGCATTATTCATACCTTAATGAATTCTCTGCCGGCTCCCTCTTCCCATCCTTCGATCTCCTCTGCTCGTCCTTTCGTCCGTATCTGCATTGCCCTCGTTCGTTGTTTCCATTTTCGCAGGAAATTATGAAAATTATCTCTCTTTCTATTTTTACAATAACATCTGTCTTCTTTAGTTGTGGCATTTCTTCTGATCGTCATGCAATTTCGCAATTATACGTTCGCTTTTTATTTCGTATTTTTTTTCTATGGTTCATCGTTTATCACTTATTTTCTTTATTCCGTGACTTCTTTATGTTGCAATAAGGAACGTATATTATTGCGAGATGAAAAGTCTCATAATGTTTGTAAGTTGTCATCATTATTCTTGTTTCAGTGCTAGAATATAATATATTTCGAAAGAACTCAAATATTCTCGAATATATTTACGTTTTACCCAAAAAAAAAAAAAAAAAAAAAAA
>NW_006263466.1:57355-62926 GCF_000469605.1 Apis dorsata
CGAAAATAATATCGGTTCGTATATATAGATTATATCGGATTATATGCGATATGATATTATATTCAAAAACGCTACTGTAAATCCCGACGATATTATGTATATCATGTAAAGACCGACAACCAAAAGCATCATCATCTCTACTTACTGTTTTTTATTTCTGCTAACTCAAGTTCAAGATATTGCTATAGATTAGATGTAACTATTAGATGTAACATTTTAATTAAAAAAAATAATGACAACAATAGAATTAAAAAAAAAATAAATTTCATTTAAAAAAAATTTCATATGCTGTGATTGATGAAATATTTAAATTAAAAAATATTATTTTGAGCAATTTCTAAACAGAATTTGAATAATAAAATGATTTTTCAAGAAAATTAACTGCTTAAATTATTTTATTATATAAACTTTCGTTATAATTTAAATTCAGTTAGTTTCAATTTTATAATAAATATATTTAATGAAATTATCTTGTCATTTCTTAATTTTAATCATGTATAGAGATAATTAAATATACATTTCTTAAATAAAATTATGCAGTTAACAAATTAATAAATTATATATATATTTAATTTATTAATTTGTTAACTGCATAATTTTATTTATATATATTATTTATATATTTATTTATATATATATATTTATTATATATATATATATATTTATTTATATATATTTTACAACATTATATAATATTCATTTTCATATTTTCAATTATTATAAAATTTATTTCAAAAGTTTTAGTATATTTGAATTACTTTTGATCACAAATTGCAGATAACAGAATGTTACATTAATTAATTGTCGGTTTAAAAATTATGATAAAAATTCTATTATCATGAGATTAATATTGCAATGCATTTTTTTTTTGTCTTCATAATTCTTCCTATATCGTACTTGATTATTGGTTCGAGATAAGTCTAAAATTTTTAATTGCTACTTCTGAATATTTTTCAAATTTTCAAGGATTATTTCGTACAATGTCTACCGATTACGCATTTTTGCATTCACCGCTCCATATAATTTGTTCTGTGCATATCATGTAGTGAACACGTGTTCAGAAATACAATACATCATCAATTCGTGCGATCAATTTTTGTACGAAAACCAACTTTGGATTCGACCAAATTCATAAGAAAATGAAAGAATCTTCGTGCAAATTGTTCATTACACTCTTGCTTTGCTATTTCCTTGATTTATGCTTGTTTGTCGTGGTGAATTTTAAATTTTAGCATTTCTATTTTAATTATCACATTGTTTTCATTTTTGTTATTGTTATTGAAATAAATTAACTTGATTATGCGAATGTTTTAGATTAGATTTTTCTAAAAATGATTAATGAATATTTATATTCTTATTTTAGAACATCTATTTTTATTATTTATTGTAAATCATGAATTATTCCTTTATTGTATAAAAATTAATGTTATTTATCTAGAAATATAACAACACAGTTACAAAATTCATGAATAAAGAAAATTGTAAACTTTATTTAATTTAATTTACATATCAAAAGCAATTCATATTAATTAATATTATATTAATAATAAATTATTAAGTAATATAATAATAATAATAATAATAAATTATATTATTATATTATTTCCGTGAAATGTAGAAAGAAATTTATGAAATGTCTGGGAAATATATTTTTTAGTTATAATTTAAAAAATTTAATTTTCATATTATAAATATTAATTATAAGATACATATATTTTTTATAAATATATTTGGTTGTAAGAATATATTCGAAAGAGCTTTTTGTTGATGATATTAATTACTTATGTTATTATATAACTGATTTAATTAATTTGAATTGATAAAATAGAAGCTGTTAGATATTAATGCAAAAATATGATCTCATAAATAAAGAGATGAACAATGAACATAAGTCAAATATTAATAAATTATTTGAAAACAAGTAAGATTTTTTCTATATTTGGATATTTTTAAGATCAATAACATTTGCATTTAATTAAAAATTTGAAATTTTGCAATTATCATTATTTTTCAAAGACTAATTTTTTTCAATTTTTCAAATAAGAAATTTGAAATGAAAGTGTATATTTATCTTATTTTGTTTTTTTTATATCTTGAGAAACAAACAAAACAAAACAAATGATATATTTTGTTTAATATGAATGTTACTCGGACATATTAAATCCACACTTCACGAATATAAAAATTTTTCTTTAAAATTCTATTTGTATTTCATATCAACTTCATCTTCACAAACTAAACTTTATAATCAACAAAATAATTGCACATATTCTTTAAATTATATTTGTTCTGTGCAATTTAATAAAGAATTCTCTTGATCTTTAATAAAGAATGAAATTTTAAAAAATAAATTCAATAATTTCACATTTAAATTGAATCTTCAAAGTGCTGTATATAGACAAAAATAAAATCTATTAGCATAAATGAACATTTGCAATAGTTAACGAAAGGGGAAAAGAGAAAGATTAAGTGAAATTTATTAATTATTTATAAATTTAAAAAACAAAAAGATGCATATTAAAATGTTTAAATATTGTCGAAAAATTTCTGTCTCACGAAAGATATGATATTCACGAAACGATGTATCATTTGTCGTTCTATCTTTCTTCTTTTATCGATCAGCCATTTCTATATAAATATTGCTTAGAATATTGTGTTTATACAATGTACATCTATGTATTAGCGCAACTTAAATTCAACCGATTGAGCATCCCAAGCCGACAGATTAATGTTTGAGAAGAAGTTTCTTCATTACGATGCATATATGTGGTCAAGGCTATAGATAAGGAAATTGATAATAATATTATTCTTTCATTCCTTTTTAATCTTCTTGTCATTTCCGATTCGTTCCATTTTACATTCGATAAAATTTGCATGAAAATCTCATTGGTGTCAGTCTTCATGATATCATTCATTTTTCAATCGTAATGACAATTTATGATGCACGTGCCCAGTTATTCTATTCCTTCTCTTCCCCTCTGCTTTTTTAATGCTTGATTCATTTATCTAATGTATTGTTTCGTTCATTGATGATAGAATGAATGTGGAATATATTAAAATCGCTAATTGCTAATTTCATATGAAAGACAGAAATTATGATTGAAAATATAGAAAATTTCGAAAAGGAGTGATTATTTGTACATAAATCTTTTTTCTCTATAGTCGATATTAACAAGAATTTTTAATTCAAATGATTTGTTGACAATGAGAAAGCATATATATCTTTCCTAACATGAGAATCATTTAATAATGAATATCTGAGTGGGGATGTCACACTGAAGAAATAAATTACTTAACCTTCGGCTTTAGTTACCATTCAAATGTCAACCAATGTCTGAACATAGTTTCATCCGTCCCAGGCTGCTCAACGTTCCGCATTAAAAGGATGACATCATCGATGATGAAAGAACGGTACGAGCTGCTTATCGAAACGATGAGAAGTAGCAGAGCAGATTCTTTGACTGAAATGAAGAATCGAGTTAAATCAATTTTTAAAAGATGATCCGTTATCGAATTTTTTATTTCGAATTATTGAAGCATATTTTCGCGTGGCGAAAAATATTTGAATTGTAAATGTAAATATCCATATTTTTATTTGCGAATCACGAAAATTGAAAGCAATGTCGACACAAACTCTTACGTTTTTTCCTCAATATGTTTTATATGTATTCTAAATATTTTCTTTTTAGTTGACAAACACATTTATTTCCACATCGGATAAATAATCATCTATAATAAAACTCAAATTCTTAGATGATTTACAGTATTCTAATATTTACAAATATTGGTATTCTTTCAAGTATTAACTTTAAGCGATCGATTATTTTTATATTATGAGTTTTTGAATACATATTAACGGGAATATATATTATATTAATTAAACTTTCTATTCATATAAATTTTATTACAAAATAACAATTCAATTCAATAAATCAGTAAATTTAAATAAATTATTACAAAATCAACGTCTTACAACATCTTATTCGTATCATAGAAATTTTATGAATATAAAATTAAAATATTTGTAGATGCAGTTTGAATGATACTTCTATTTTTTGTGGTATGCATTAGCATATAATTAGCAATTAATAATGTTAATAATAACATTAACATTGAAAATGAATCATAAAAATAATAGAGTGTTCCAGATAGAAAGAAAAGTAATATATAAATGGCATAAAATATATAATGACATTGTGCTGAAATCATATTCAAATTTATCAAAAATATCATAACAAATTATAAATTTAATAATTTATAATTTATAAAATAAGTCAATAATTTAATATGTACTAAAAAACATAAAATTAAATAGATTTCATCATGTTTTATCGTGCAAAATATTATTAAATGCAAAAGCGGTCCAATAAATGGAAAGCTTAGTTAATATAATATACTATATTTTTATTAATATGCATTTAGAAATTTATAGTATAAAAAAAAATTCGATTGCTTAAAGATTGCTTAATGATTGAATGAATACAACAAATACTTGAAATTCATTGTATCTAAAAACGTAAAACAAAGTTTTTTTGTGTGGATTTAAGAATTTGCTTGGAAGGAATGCAGATTTAATTAATCAAAATAGCCAATTACTCCTCTGTTTTAATTTGATACGATATTATGTTATATATATTTTTTCTATTAATAATAAGTAAATTACATTTATTAATTCGAAAAGAAAATAGGAATTATCGAAATTATGTCAGATAGAGAGATATATGAGCAAATGACTTCAAATATTGTCAAAAGTATCAAAAATGGGAATAAATAAAATTCAGCATAGTAATTTTGTTATGTTTATAATATATAATATATTTATAAATTACATAGAATTATTTTAATAGTACAAATTATCATAACATAATTTTTTAAATATTTGAAATTTTTTATACAAATATTTATCGAATAATAAAAATAGAGGTTTAATTATAAAAATTTACATAATCGGTTAATTTAACATATATTTTCATCACCGTTAATATCTCTTTCATTTTAATTTGGATTACGAATTTATCATTGATTGATGGAATATTTGAATATATTTATGAGTTACGAATACATACATCTTTATTTTAGATTTTGATCGATATTTGTTTTAATATTATTAAAAGAAAATTCAATTAAAATTGTACGATAATATTATACTTCGATAACTCGACTGTAATATTAAAAAACTATATAGAATATATCAATATGAAGAGTATTCCTGTTGATAAATTCATATTTAATCAACAATTAATATACATTATACATATTATTAATATACAATTATACATTTTATATATATAATAATTATTATAAATTTTATACAAATATTTATCTAATAGTATTTATTAATATTAAATTGCGTAATATCTAATAATTAACTTAGTTTCTTTAAATCCTTTAAACAATTTAAAATTTATACATTTGCAATACTATAGGATTATTTACAATAATATAGGATTATTTACAATATGATTTATAAATAAATAGAATATGAAGATTATTAAAAAAGTAAAAGTTTATTACTATTATCATTTACATTATTATTTATATCTTTTTATTATTATTTGGGGGGGGGGAGAG
>NW_006263466.1:63213-67342 GCF_000469605.1 Apis dorsata
ACAGAGAGAGAAAGAGATCGAGTGTTTAATTAAAACATTCTTTATAATAATATAAAATAAAATTCTTTATAATAATATAAATATATCAAATTTAATGATATATATAATAATTTATAACTATTTTAATAATTGTTTTAATTAAGGTTTTAATTAAGGTATTTATATTTTTACTATAATTAAATTAAAAATTAAGATATTTTTGCAAAAGAAATCGAAGATTTATAATTTCGATTCTCTTTGATGCGAACTTGTGGGAACAAGAGAACGTAATCATTTTCAAAGAATGAATCGTGGTTGGAATGACATATCGCTTATATTTAAATCTTTCGAACTCTTAGGTTGTAATATTAATCGCGTAAAAAGACACAAATGCGTGCACACACAAACTTGTGGATTCTTTTTGCATGCGTGCAATTGCTCATTTTTTCCTCTTTTGCTTTAGCTGTAATTTCTGTGTCGTTTTTCTTTGTTTGCAATGCGATTCTTGCCATATTCTTTTATTTATCTTTCTTTTTCAAGAGAGATGAACAAATATTTTATTTAAATTAAATTATTTTTACCAGTGCCGTGTTAAAATTATTCTTCATATTTGCGATGAGATAAATGAACATCATGAAACACTTTATGCACTTTTTCTTGCATGTTTAACGGTTGTGATTAATCGTTGATGATGATTCAATGAGTCGATGTAATGATTCACCAGTCGTTCAAGCATCGGTATACTCATTTCCGGTACGACACAGCGTCTCTAATTGCGAAATTCCCTAAAGATATTACTTGTACTCATACGTATTATTCATACGTATCAGGATTTGTACAAAGTAATTTGGATACAATTAAGCAATTTTTTAGAAAATTTTTTAGAAAATTTTTTAGAAAAAAAATATATAAATTTATAGAATTTTTTTTAATTAATATGTATTTAATATGTAATATATTTATATTACAATTATTATAAAATCTTTATTACATATTATTATTTCTAAATAATCGTCTGGTTGATTATTTAGAATTGATTTTATACTTATTATGTAAAATATCATTTTAAGGCTTAAATTTTATTATATGAATTAAATTATTCTTATTAGTTTAATCTAATGAGAATGAAAAAAATATTAAATGGAATTAGAACATTAGGAATTAAAGTATTGTTGTGAAATTATAATTGTTTAATCATATATAATAGTATTTATTTCAAAATTAAAAATATTATTTCAACGATTATTTTTAAAGATTATTTTAAAAAATTATTTTAATAACTTTAAACATCATATTACAAAAAACGTAATATATTTCTTAAAAAAACTATAATTAAAATTTCAAACATAATTTACTTCATAATTTAGATAAATGTCTATTTCTCTATAATAAATCTTTTCGATTTATTATAATCTTTTTTTGTTTTAAAACATATAATATTCATATTTTTATAAATCATTTTAAATAAGTTTAAAAATTCAATATATTTTTTTTCTTCAGAAAAATTTAGATTTTATAAATCATCGCAGAGAGCTTATCCGAAAGACTTGTCAAAACATTGCAGTACGAAATATTTGTCTTCTAACGAATTTTTCAATATCAATAAATTTAACTTCAAGGAAACTATGTTTAAAGTAAAATAATTGAAAAAAAAACAAAAAAATCGTTTTAAGTTCAGACTTACATTTTATCAAAATGCGTTTCGTGTATTCTCGATTTTTATTTAGTAAGAATTGCATATGTAGAAAGAACAAGATGCGTTTCCTCATCGGCATTTTTCAAATGACTCATTATATCTGCTTATCACGATTGTTGGCTCTCATCAAACTTTCTATCCAAAAATATTGGCCTTAGAAAATGATTATGTTCCTTAGATTACTTCTTCTTTAAATTATGCGAAAACGCAATCAAATTCAATTATTTTTCGTATATTGCCAATTCATGAGTATATATTTGACCAAAGCATGTTATTTAATATTTTTTGAATAATAATCAATCGCGGCGATTTTCTATTTCTTTCTTGAATTGTAGAAAATTTGTGAATTTTTGCGCGTTGGAATTGGTTGGCATGCAAGAATTCGTAGAAATAAATGGATATGGAAACTAAAGTTGAGCAAAGATAAGGAGTTTGGAGTAAAATTTGAAAAAAAAAGAGATATAATCATAAGAAAAGATAAAAAGTTGGTATTAATTAAAAAAAAAGAAAATTGGAAGTAAAAAATGAGAAAATTAATTAAAAAAAGATAAAAAATATATAATAATAGAGAATAGAAAAAATAATTAGAGTATAATAAAAGATAATAGAAGAAGTAGTATCAGAATAAATTTAATAAAAAATCAGAATAGAAGAAAGAACTAGAATTGTTTTGATTAGTTATCAGAATTGTGTGGTAAAAAAATAATGATTATAAAAGGTAACATTACAGAACGTAAGGAATAGAGAATCTTGAAGAAGCTTAGCATTATCATCGCTAATGAATATTCAGTTTTATTTGATTTGGTGGATTCAAATCGATGTCATGACTTCATTTCCAAGTCCCATGATAATTATCATGATTATTCATTTTGATCGTTCCGTTTGTTTTATTATAGCTCCAAATTTTTCCTCAATTCGCTTGTGTTTTATTCATCTTTATATATTTTATTTCAAATTTTTATAGAAACAAATAACATCTTTTTTTTTTCTTGTATTCGTTGTATTGTTTTCATTTTGTGTGACTTTCTCAAATGTATTATATTAAATGATGTCATATTAATAGAAGTGATTTAGATATATCGATCTGATAATGGCATTTCTTTTCATTCTATACTTCTTATGTATGTGATATGATTATATATCGGCAAGATAAACATTGCGGAAAATTTAACTTAATGTTATTCAAAATGTTTACAATGAAGTGATGAGGAAAACTATGAAGAAGACAACATATAAATACTATGTGCTGTTGGTAAGTTGCTATCGGATAATGTAAACAGTAAGTCATTTGATCGATCAAATATAACATATACTGACATATACTATTGGTAGTAGTATATAATGAGTTCAATGAATTATGAAGAATGCGTATAATTTAACTATATGTTTATATAAGTTGGCTTATTTCACTATATCTTATATTTTTCAAGATGTCAACTTAAATTTATTTTATTGATTAATTTTATAATTTTAATTTTATATATAATCAACTTGTGAATTCTTCCTCAAATTTGCGATTTGAGATCGCAGTTAAATTAATTCTCAAGTATCAAAAAAGATACAATACATTCTTAATGTTTTATTTAATCGATTACAGTTTATTATTTTGATCGAATTCGTAATAAACACAGTTAATATATTTTTCTGTGTTTAGATGGAATATCAATTGAAACGTTTATTCTATATAATAACCCACATTAACAACATTTAAACTAATGTTATAAATTTTTTTATATTTAAATCAAAAAATTTTATATAAAACTTTTTATTATAATAAGTATACATAACATTAAACTATTAAAAATATCACAAAAATTATTTACAATTGTAGAAGTAAAAAAAATTAATATATAAGAAAAAATTTTTTGATTCTTCGAAAAAGATTAAATTTTTTATTTGTTAATTTAAAGAATAAATATATTTAAAAATTTATTGTCATTTTTTTCTGTTACAAATATCAGATATAAAATCACAAATATCACTGCAATATTGATTTTATGAGTATTCTAATTTATTACTAGTATGATTTTATATTACTATTTTTTTCTATAATAAAAGAAAAATAAATTTACGAGTCAATTTTCCAAATAAATGATCACGACAATTAGAAATAAATATTTTTGTTTTTATTTGTATTGTTTTGTTTTTATTTATATTTTATATGCCATCTTTGCAGATTTCTTTATTGTTTACTATTATTTTTCTCTATTCATCGAACGAATCTTATGGGAGAAAAACTTTTGACTAGTAATCTCACTATAAAATTTCTCAACTAATATCAATTATTTTTTGAGAAAATGACAACTCGCAGCTACTGTATTATATTTTGTAATCAAATGTAATAATCTAGCTTGATCAGCTACTAAGTAAAGCACAAACAAACAAAAAGTAAGCATTTTAAAAAAATTAGATTGTTTTGTATAATATTTCTTTTTTTTTTTTTTTTTTTTTTTT
>NW_006263466.1:67868-69544 GCF_000469605.1 Apis dorsata
ATCAATAATGTAATTCTATTTTCTTTATAATAATCATTCATTAAATTTTAATTAATTTGAGCGTTCACACTATAATTATATTAATTTTGCAAACCAATATATTGTTTCAATTAAATCATTTTTATGTACGTATGTCACTACAATTTATGTTATTATGTTAGTTTTAAAATTAATATAAATCGCATTGAATCGCATAAAGATAGAACATTTAAAGATAGAAATTGTATTTTAAAATAAATTGACGAGATAATTGAAAAACATGCTTGTTAAATTGACTTGTCGAATATTTGTATAATATTATGAGAAATATAAAATTAAAAATATAATATTAATATATTAAAGCAAATATTTAGTAAATATAGAATTTTAAAGAAAGAAAAAATGAGGAAATGAATTTTACTTTTCTTTTTGTTATTATAATTGATAATGATTAATATCAAATTATATTCAATATTAAATTTTAATTAAATAAAAATCTAAATTTTAAATCTTCTATCAATAATTTTTTACTTAATACCAAATATTAAACTGTATATATATTATATATACATACATATATATATATATATATATATATATATATGTATATTTTGTTATCATGTATCCAAATAGCTTACATATGTTATACAATCTTCCTTATACGTATCATTCGAAATTAAATTTAAAGAAGAAATTAAATTAAAAAAATTAATACATACTATTGTACATACTATTATATATACATATTATATATATATATATTGATACATACATGCACATACATAAAATGTACTCCACTTGGTATCTTAGTTGCGTCCATATTTGTCATCTATTTATAATATTTTAATAATTGAATATGTTCGAAAAAACAGGCAACAAAAACGTCCACCTGGGGAAATTTTATTACACCCTGCCTTGTTCTAATTTTTTCATTTGTTATAATGAGAAATAATTGGTATTACCTATGTCGTTACGAATGGCGCAGTGTAAGCATGTCATCGGAAATGGATTAATACAATTACCATCGGAAAAATGAGTTAGCTCAATATAAAGTTTGCCTCAACTTTATAACTTCCTTTTTAATTTTTCTTACTTCTAATCGTTATATCTTTTACTTTTGCGTATCTTCTTTTTATTTTCATGATTCAATTTCTGCGATTTCAGACAAACTGTATTCCTGCATAACATTTCATAATAAATTAAGGAGATAATTGAAATAATAACAGAGATGCAAGCTTGTCAGATTATCGAATATTTGTATAACATTGTGCAAATTGTTTATCTGTGATAATGCAGATTGCTTTATACGATTACAGCTTAGCTTCGATATTTCATATCTATTTAATATTTGATTAAAAAAAACGTAACGAAACTTAAGAAAAAAATATTAAAGAAAGATATCGTGAATTGATTATTTATCTTTTTCAGTAATAATTTTGGTTGCGAAACTTATTTTATGTGATAATAATATATTGATAATATGATAATATATTCAAATTTATATTTATTGTAACATGTATTTTAATATAATGAATATATATTAAAATATCTTTATTATTTATTATATATAATTATAATTTTACTTTATAATAATTATATTTATTATAATTTTAAATTTATGAAATAAACGTTTAATTATAAAAAAGTTAATTAATTTCTTAAAAATTAGAAGAAAACTAGAAAATTAGAAGAAATAA
>NW_006263466.1:70766-70981 GCF_000469605.1 Apis dorsata
ATATGTTGTAGAAAGAAAGATGAATAATTTATTGGTAACAATTTATTTTATCAATCAAAAGTTATAGTAAAAATAAAAAAAAATAGACTATTATAATTTGTAAAAAAATCAGAAATATTTATAGATCTTAATAGTGATATAATATTTATATATTATTATTAGTATATTATAGATTATATAACATATTATATTATATACAGTCAATTGTAAAAGAA
>NW_006263466.1:71581-78374 GCF_000469605.1 Apis dorsata
CTTTTACTTAGAGACTATTAATTTTGTGACAAATTTCAAACTACTATTATTCTATTATTTTTCTTCAAGTGAATATATAAATCATAATTGTTTATATATATAATAATCATTTATTAATTACTTCGAGAAGACAAAATCAATTTTTAAATTTCAATATTATTTTTTAAATATAATATAATTTAATCAGAAATATAGTAAAATTTTAAAATATAATATTTTAAATTTTGATTATAAAAAATATTTTCATTTTTTAAAATTGTATATAAAATATGTTAAATATATAAAACATATATAAAAAATATTAAAAATTTGGACATTCAAAAAAATTTATCATCGAAAAATAAATTATTCTACATATAATCCATTATATTCTGCATACAGAAATTTTCATTAAAATCAAATTTTTCAAAATAAATTTCTTAGATATAAAATAGCATACTTTTCTGACTAATTATATGTTGTATGTTATTATACTTTAAATCTTGCATATGTATATATTATATGTTATTATAACTTTGTTAGATTTTAGATTTTTGAAGAAATAGATAAATTAAAATTATGATTTTTTAATTAAAAATAATTATATCTTATTATATTTAAAATCGCAATCTATACAAATGTCATTTTTAAAGACATATTCGAAATAAAGTAAAACTTTCTTTTTATCATAATTTTTTAATCACAATCATCTTCATTTTCAGAAAATCCATATCGAATATCTTATTTATCTTCTTTCTATAACATATTTAACATTTTGAAAATTGAAAATTGAACTTAAGATTCCTTTTTGTAATTAGTAATTAGATAATATTTATTATATCACCAGTTTTTTTGTAAATATCTCGAAAACTAAGATCCAAAAATTTTAATGTATAGAGAAAAATTATTTAGAATGTTCTCAATAAAATGTTTCAAAATTATCAGAATATTCTTTTATAAATAATTATTGAAATGTAATATTTCTTAACTATATTATTATACATTATTTTTTTTTTTCGAAATAAAAAAAAGCATAGGCACATATCAACAAAATATGGCAAAAAATTATGATTAAAACAATTAATCAGAAGTTCCACACATAATCGTTTTTATCTTTCTTGTATGTAGCATACTGTTATTAGATGGCATGTAATCGCGATTGGACCTATATGATTCTCTATTATATGCGATCAATGCACAAGAATTTTATTTATATTTATAAACTATCTTATAAGCATGTGGCTATTAATCCATTTAATTAACCGCGAAATTGATTAATCGTGTAACGATACACAGGGAAAACGAGAGAGACTATTAATTTTGTGACATATTTCAAGCTACTATCACTACTATTATTTTTCTTCAATTGATAACAACAACGACAATATCATTGGATGATTTAGGCGACGACTAATTTCTACGAGAAATTGTTTGAAGCAGTAGTTATTCTTTCGAAATTTTACTGACAGCAATAACCCGATTGCTCGCTCGTGCAAAGCTTTCATTTTTTTTAGAGCTGGCAATGTGGCTGAGTTAATCATCGCACTGGATATAGATGCATACACGAAGCAGAGTAACGAGAAGAGAAGCAAGTTCGTATAAGTGTTGTTAGTACCTATATAGATTGTAGAGAGAGGCAAGAAGCCCGGAGGGTGGTTGCTCCAGTTAATGCGGCCGAGCACTTATCGGAAATTATCAACGAGACGTAACGCATTACGAATGCATAGCGAACTACAGCTCGTTAGGGCCTATCTTCGATGCAGGTTGAACCATGTACACCGTGTCTTCATGTCTTCGTACTCTACTATCGGGATGTGCCAATTGTACCTCTAGTCTTACGATTCCATTAGTTTTTCTTTGGCAATCATGTTTTCTTTGTTTTTATTGCTTTTATTGTTTTTATTGCTACATTTTTTGCTCATTCTTGTATTCAACAAGATTGATAAAAATATTATTGATGTCGTGATGACATGAAATAGACATAGATGAAAGATATTTGGTCATAATTGAAAAAAAAAGAGAGAAAGAGAGAAAGTCGATCCATTTTCATCAATAGAAATTCGAGAGAAATTGATAGTTGCAAAAAAGACAAAACATTTTGAAAAGCAACAATCTTTCAATGGCAATTAAAAATAACAAGATTTCTTAGATTTGTTCAATTATTCTCTAATATCGATTCGAATTCTTTCGCTCATTATCTCTGAAATTATAAATTTCATTTCTGAATTTAGTATTTAATTTTTAAATTTCATCTATAGCATTTAGATCGTTCTTTAGTTTAATAAACGCTATATTGTTGTTAATTGTTTTGATGATCAATATTATAATTTTATAGATAATATTTAATTGATAAATATATTGTGTTTATCATTTTTTATCAATAGATTGAGGTAGCCGACTTAAGAACATATTCAGATTATATATCTAATAATTTGGTAGCTCGTTCTATTTTTATTATCATTATCCTTTTCCAATGGATGAATAAAAGAGATCTTCTCATCAAAGTTGCGATCAAAAGTTGCGAACTTGAAAAATAATTACACCATTTCACGAACTACATAGAATAGTACAAAAAAGGCTATCGGTAAATTAATAAATCACTTTATAGTTGTTTTTGTTTTCTCTATATTCCAGCTATGTCTTTCTTTCTTCACAATCACTTTTTCAATCCTTGCCTCATTCTCGCGTGGAAATATATGCAGTAAAAACAAATAAAATTTCTTATTTTCAATAATTCGTGCTCGTGTGATTTGAGTAGATTTGTTAATTGGAAAGTTAAGTATCAGAAAGACTCTCAAATATTGAGGTAACGCAACACGTCGCGGGTCGTTTCGTGTGACCCATTTTTCTGCTTATTTATAAGGAGAAAAAAGCGATTTGACCGAGCGAATAATTTTTCTTCATTTATATGCTTTGTTTTAAGTTCATTCAGCAGAGACTTGTTAATTCATAAGTATCTGGCGATTTAACGATTTTAAATCATCAGTATAATATATATACAGTGCGGTGATCGAAATGAATTGCACTGGCTTTTCTAAACTCTTACTGCAATTCATACTTGTGTGTATTGCATATGATTTATTATAATTTCTTCTTAGAAAGTTAAATTTGTATTATTTAAAATTTATATAAATAAACAAAAAAATTGTATAATTATAAAATATGAATTAAAGAGATAAAAATATTTATTTTTAATGAAATTACTTTCTGAAAAAGATATTACATATACATACATACATGTAGTATATAGTTACACAGTTTACAATTATATTACAATTATATACAATTATATAGAATCATTCAAATTGAATGTTATTTTACATTCAAATGAACCATTATATTTTAAATATTTTAAATTTCTTAAGATAAACTACTTTTTAAAAGATCGATTGATATAAATATATTGATTGATCCTTCATTAATGCATATAGTATGCTGCATATATTTTGTAAATTTATATGAATAATCCAAAAACAATTGACAAACTAAAAAAAAAACTAGAAAGCCATTATTAATGAATTATATAAAAATATATTAAAAAATTGATAAAACAAGTTATATGTGAAAAAACCAAGATATTATATTTTATAATGTATATAGTCATATACATTATATTGGTTTGGCTGATTGTGGCATACGATTTATTAATTTTGTTAATGCACTAAATGAGATGGCATAAAAAGAGATCTTTTACTATTTTTTACGCAAACTGCTGAATTCAGCGCAATCTCGATTTGAAATAGTATATATAGTACAAAGTAGCATGGTAACGCGTGAAAGAAAGATACTGATAAAAGTATGTCATCGTTCGAAAGCAAACAAACTAAACCGGTTGTCGATGGTTGTTGATTGCATGATTCGCACTCATGGATGGATATTATATTGTATTATATTGCAATCAATTTGTCCTGGTGGTTAACTTCAATAACTGAATTGCGTCGTAATAAATGTTCGATTAGGACCGACGAGAATAAATAAGTTTCACTTCACTTTACGTTCATTATTATTTCGTTGTATGCGGATTCATTTGTATTGTTCTGAGTATTAGTATTTACTTGAAAACTTATATCCATCGAATCTGTTTTATTTTCTGTGATGTTGATGTATTATATTCGAAATCGATTTTGCCTATTCGAGGACATTGTTTCTACTGTACTGTTCGAGCAAGTTTTTTTACGAAATTTCAAAATGCATTTTAAATATCACCTCATCTAAAGAAAGATAATATATTTGTAAATTTATTTTGTTTGTGAAGAAATTATTTTGTTTTCATGAAGAAATTGAATATTTTCAAATTAAGTAGCCATATATTTAAAAATGTTTATTTTAATTGATTGGTTAATATGTATATCATCTGTTTGTATATCATTTTGTTTTCCACATATAAATAATAAAAGAAAAAGATAAAAAATTCGAAATTGAATAATATTAAAATATAAATTTAATATTTCCTAAATCGAAAAATTTCAATAAATTTATAATAAAAATGATATTTATTCAATTTTAATTATGAGATCTCATAATTTTGTAGATATAATCTTAATCTAATTAGTTTTAGTTTTTCTACAATGTAATTATAGATATCCAATATGAGAATTAAAATAAAACTTAAATTACTTACTTATTAATGTATTAATTGTTTATTTTAATTATATTAATTATTTAATTTAATTTAATATATTGATATTAAATATATTGATATTATATGTATAATATTATATTAATATATTAATTTAATATATTAATAATTTAATTTAATTATATTAATATCTTAGCGATATGTTTTTTGGCACCTTAACTTCCATTTCTTTTGTCTTTTACTCATTATTCTTTTCTAAAATTAAAACTTAAATAAACTACGAGTTTGACTAATTGGACTATATCAAAAGTAAGAATCAATATTTTTGATGAATAATAAACTCCTTTTTAACTTCTTTTTAACTCCTTATTATTTATAATTATAATCAGTCAATTTGTTGCAAAGTTGTTATAAGCACATTTAAACATTATTATATTCTTTTATATATAATTCAATATCTATAATATATAATTCAATATAAAATGATATTCGTTAAAACATTTCATGGAATAAAGAATTTAGTATTTCCATTATCGCATTATTTGGATTCGTGAATCATCAATATCTACGAAAATATTTTGTTACAAAAGAATAATGAGAAAAACTATGAAAAATAAGAGATAAAATATCTTATTCTATTTTGTGTATTCATTTCAACACTATTTTCGTGTTTTTCTCTTTGTACTTCGAAGAACTATTGGAATCTTATAATTCGACGATAAACCAATTATATTAGTATAATATAAAAACGAAATATCAGTTGACGAAGTTGAATAATAATTTGGCAAAATAAGTCAAATGAAACGGTGCGCAATGATTTAAAAAAGTGGAAAAAAATCAATTTTTCAAATTCATTTGAAAAATTTAAATCCAATAAAATTTAAGATATATAATATATACAAGATATATAAAATTCAAATTCAATGAAGTTTAAAATATATAATATATATATTTATTATAAAATAAGTTGCTAAAAATAATTCTTTCAAAAATTTTTTGGAAAGTATTTTAAAAACATAAAATATAAAAAAAAACATAAAAAAATATATAAATTACAAAATTATTTTATTTTTCTAAAATTATGCAAATTTGTCTTGTTATATCATTTTATTGGTAAGAATATAATTAAAGCTAATTACATAGTGTTAAAAAATATTTTTTCAATTATAAATATATGCAAAAATTATCTTATAATTTTAAATTTAAAAAATTTTCAAAAATTCTTAAGAATTTAGTAAAGCTAATTACATACTGTTAAAGAGTATTGTAATTTTTTAAATTACAAATATATAAGCCACAATTATGAAAATATAGTTTTAACTTTTCGAAAAATTTTGAAATATTTATTTTTTTATTATTTTTAGTTAATAATGTTTATAAAACGAAAATCGTAATGAATTTTGTATAAGAATATTTTTTCTTAGAACAATATTTAAAATGGATACTTATATATAAATTTTTATTATATAAAAATTTTTTGCTAATACTTACCTATTTGAAAATTATAACAGTGAATTTATATATAGTAAATATATGTAAATCATAAATTGATTAATTAATTTTCAAAACATCTATTATTATTTTTAATTAATTAATTAATTAATTAAAAATTATAATTTTNTTTTAATTAATTAAACAATTTTATTTTTATAAAATTATAATAATTATAAAATAAACATTTTTTATAAAAATAGTTATCAAAATTGAAATATATGATGAAAAAACGTATAAAACTTCTTTTTTTATAGTAAATAATTCATAAATAACCTAAATAATGTTTTTTTTTCTACAGTGTATTTTAATAATATAGATATTTTATTCTTAATAATTAGTTTTCTAATGTATCTAGATATTTGATTCTATTGAGTTGATATATACTATTCGCGCTTAAATTTAAAGAAGTTTAAAATTATTTTTAATTTTTAAAAAATTATTTTTATTTTATAAATCCATTACATAATAAAATATATTTGAATTAATAAAGCAGACTATTCAGAATTTTTGAGTAAATTAATTATTCTATATTCTAATTATTCTATATTTTAAGAAAAATAATATGCTTTTTATAAATTAAAATTATAAATTATTAATATGCTATTTATAAAAAATTAAGATAATGATATAAAAAATTATATAATAAAAAAACATTTTATATATATTAATAATAAAAATAAAAAATAATAATATAATAAAAAATGTTTTTTCATTATACAATTAAGAATCTTATATTTTTTT
>NW_006263466.1:78394-88695 GCF_000469605.1 Apis dorsata
ATAAACATATATATATATAATATAATATTAATAAATATTATAAAATAATAATAAATTTTTTTATATATGAAAGAAATATACATTTTGCATATAAATTTTGCAAATTTTATTTTTTTTCGTTTTTTTTTATTAATGCTAACTATTAAAGATTTTTCAATATTATATAATTTTCCTAATTCTCTTGTAATATTCTTATTGCATTTTAAGAATATTAATATTATAAATATTATAAATTCTTATTACATTTCTTAATTTTCAATTTCATTTCAGTAATTAATGTATAATATATACATATCCGATATCAATTTTAAGTTAAATTTTACTTCTATTGTTATATAAGAAAGATGTCTTTATATTATAAATAGAGATAGTGTACAATTCAGATAATAGAATGTTCGATTATTAGAATATTTGTATATTAATATTATAGAATATTTGTATTCGCAGAATGATTGTTCTAATAATGAAAGTTCTATTAAAATAAAAAAAAAAACAAGTTCTACAAAAACAAATGATTTTCACGCAAAAAGTTAAATTTATACATTATATGTACAATTATTGTAATATTGCTTGATATTATAATATCTATTTGAATTTTTTAGAATCAGATAAATTAAATCTTTATGCTATATCTAATAATAAGATATACTTTCGAAAATAATTATATTTCGATACACATTTATTTATATATATATTTTGAAAAAGAAGATAAGAATTGCATAAATGTATTATATGGCTTTATTGTTTTTAAATTTTTTATAAAATATATTTAATATATTTGTTAGATCAAATATATAATAAAATATAATTACATAGATATAGTTTTTTATTTCTACCGATGAATTGTATAATGTAAGTAATATTTTATATGATTTCGATAAATTCGATAAATTATAATCCATTTTATTTTATTCTCTATTTTAGATATTAATAAATATACAAATTTTTTTTTATAGTTGAACAACTCAAATGGACATCAAATTTTAAAATATATTTTAAAATATTTATAATAATATTCATTTATATTAATCTAATCTGTAATTAAATGATATAATAAATGATTTATTACAATTTTAAAAAACAAATAATTCTTATATACTTGCTTTGTATTTATATTTAAAATTATGGATTTTATTTTAAATATAATAAAAATATTAATTAAGAAATTCATGAAAAATATTTAAAAATTTCAAATGTTAAAATATTTAAAAAATTTCAAAATTTCATGTAAAACTAGGAATATGAAATACTACCAATATGAAATATTATATTTTTCAATTCAACAAATTGAATATAATTGAAAATAAAAATTTTGCCAATGATCACAATTAAAAAAGCTGGCATACACAGAAAAAATATATTATGGCTGATATTGGTAATGCATTATAGAGATAAAACGTACATTACTGGAAGAAATATCATTTCTCGAAATTAATAAAAGTTACAACGCGACAGGATTTCTGTCTTCGATGGCTATAAAACCATGGTAGGATATATATACAGACATTTTATCCGATATGCGATATACATGCAGTTTGCAATCGAGTACCAAGACTATTCGCTTCCAAGACTAAATAAAAATTAAAGAAATCTTGCCATGGAAGATCATGAAAAATCGTATTAGTTTGATGGATGATTAAAGGTTTCGAACTATTTTGGCTTGATTTTAGATAAAAAGCATTATGGATTCAGTTTGAAAGTATTGAAATTGATTCACGGGTAGAAGTTGAGAGACATCGTTCGTTTAGAGTTTCTGACAGAATAGTAGTAGCGACATTAATAGTGATTGAAGTTGAGAGTTCGAATGATTGCAAGAAACTCTCAAAAAAAGACAGATTATTAATTTTCTTCACCATAGTTTATAATCATCGTCGTAGTCATTGTTATTATCATCATCGTCGTCTATATTGCTCCGAAAAAAAAAATATTTATCATGCTTCGCTTCGTAAATTTTCTGTTTTCTGGCTTTGAACGACAAAAAAAGGAATGATGGAATAAAAAAGCAATCGAAAGGAGAGGAGAAAAAGGAGAAAGAAACTAAGAACTAAATTTACAGTGTCATACGTTTTGTAAGGTCTCCATCCGTTTTTCCGCTTCCGATGAAATAACTCTACCTTGCCATTTTCTTTTTCTTTTTAGTTGGAAGAGTAGTGACTAGAAAGAGATTAGAAGAATTTCTCTCTCGTTGAGCTTTAAAACGAGATAGTGAGAGATCTTTCGTGTAAAAGGTTGAGACAATGTTGACATACTGTTACGGGAACATATATTTTTCATTTCAACATCGAAACGATCCCTAAGCGATTCTCTTTTATTTAAGTCGGGACTAAGCACAAGTGTGTGCGTTTCAACATATTTCATTTGAGAAACAGTAAAACATACATTCGTAGATATGATAAAAAAAAAAAAAAAAAACATTCGTAGATGTGATAAAAAAAAAAAAAAAAATGTATAGAGATCTTAGAAGAACGTACGATGTCTTTGGGAATTTTTAAGAACAATTTCTACTTATGGTCTCGGAGGGATATAATGCATTCGATCGATGAAGCGTTCCATTTTTTTTTACGAGTATATACGATATATATATACGATAAAAATATATTATCAATAAAATACTAACATATTTTCTTCAAGATACCACGATTCGTGTTAATAAATGTTATCGAATCCGTTTCAGAGTATTTATCGACGCGACAATAAGTGCGTCTTACCGATGATTATAACCATTCTAGTATATATCATACATAGTATATATCATGAAATTCCTTCATTGGTGCGCTTCAAATGATAGCACATTGCAAGATTTAGATAAGACATAAAGATATGATTTAATGTATATATAGATATATTATCTTTAGATGTATCTATGTTTTTCAAGATATTAATAGACAATATGAAAGAATATTTCAAACAAATTAAAATTATTGAAAATATAATGACCTCTAATATATTCTTCTAATATATGACCTGATATATTTCATAAAGATCATTATTTAAATTTTTAAATGAAAAAAAAATAAATATCTTTTATTTTTATAACATTTATTCTTGAAATGTTTTAAAACGTTTTCGAGGCATTTTCGAAACATTATGCAAATGTAATTGTTGAGTTATTAATTATTAATTATATTTAATATTAATATTATGATGAAAAGTTATTTGGCTTTTAGTTCATCACATGTGTATAGTAAAATAATATAATATAAATTTTTTTTTTAGTAGTAATATTTTTTTAATTTTTATACGAATTTTTTTTACACTTTTTTAAAAATATTTTTCATGATATTATTTTTGCATTGATACAATTCACAAGAAACTATTTATTTTAGATATGGAATATCAAATATTATACTTAATATCTAAACAATATTTTATAAAAAATATATGCGAAATATGTATATGTAATTTATATTTGTAAAAATTTCGATATCAGCTCCTAAAATATAAAATAAAATATATATGTTTCATTTAAATTTAAATGTTATTTCATAAAGATTATCATAAGTTCAAATAATTAATATGATGATTAATATAATAATTATTTGATATTTTTTTTTATATGGAACATTTTTTCGTTATTTCTAATATTTGTGAAAATAATTGTATATAATAAATATTTAAATCTCACATATAAATTATATTTCTTTTCTCTTTAGCAATAAGAAAAAAATACGTGTGTATTTATTTTACAGGTTCCATTTTTCTAATTTTTTTTTTACGTCCGAATTTCGTTTTTTTTCTCTCTTCTCTTGCTATTTCGTCCAGTACATGATATGTTTCTTTGCGTCTTCGAGCTGTTCCCGAATTCTCCGATGTCATAATACGATATTCCGCGCGAATTGAGAGATCTCTTAATGGAGTTTACGTGTAAGAATGAGACAAGTTCGAATCGAGTTCCAACAAGAGACGACATGCGAAGGCATTCAGAAACAACATAGTGGAGTAGACAATGTTACTCAACCGAGGACGAAAAAGACTTAAGCTAGAGAAGAAAGATGGATGAAAAGAACTACTTTCATTTCTTTCTGCTTGCTTCTTATCTTTTCTTACGAGAGAGCTATATAAAATGTGACAAAAATTAATTTTATTTTGCTTTAATGAGACGAATTTGTGAAACTATTGCTTCATCTTTTTTTTTATTTTTTATTTTTTTTTATATCTTTTTCTTTTTTATCTATTTTTATTTGTTTATATTTTTTTCAAATATTTGTTTTTTATTAATTCGTTCGTTCTTTAAGAAATGATTTGAATTTAAGTAATTTGAGACAATGTGAACTATGTATTTTGCTTAGCTTTTTCATTTTTCAAATTTTTATTCCATTTTCGGTAATTCATATTAAAAACTTTTAACTTCAAATTACTTGAATTCAAATTGCTATTTTTTTAAAAATAAAGAAAGTTGAAAAGATTCTGAATTCAAATTTGGAAAAATTTAAAATTAAATGAAATGAGTGATTTATATTTATCAAATATCAAGTTATTGAAATTCAAGATATTTGATGTAAACGAATATGAACTGTTAAAAATGAAATAGAAATTTAAAAAAAATGTTTCAAGTAAAGTCAAATAAATAATTCATATTATTTAAATTGCTTCAAATTATTGAATACGTTTGAATATTTCAAATACTTTGATTAATTTCATTTGACTTGAAAATTCTTTTAAATATCAAATGAAATTGAAGTCTTTTCTTTCTTTTTAAAAGATTTATTAATTTATATAATGTAAGTTTCGATCAAATTGACATTTAATATATTTACAATTTTTCTAATTAAATATTATAAACATTTCAATATAAAAAAACTTTCTTCAACGCCATTTTAATTATTTATTGTTTCGAATTAATTTAAATAATATTTAAATTCAAATAATATTTGAATACGAAAACTTTTAAATTATTTATATATAATAATTAAATTATTTGAATTCAAATCTAATCTAAACGAGATTTAATCTATTTATTAACTTAGAGAAAAAAATTAATAAAAATGATCCAGTTGTTTTATTATTGACGTCTTTTTTCAAATGACTATATAGTAGATAAATAAATAGATAAATTTCGAAAGGAAATCGAAGAGAAGAGAAGAAAGACAAAGTTGATATTAATAAAGTTGAGTTAATATTTTCAGACGAATAAAACGAATTATTCAATCGAAGCGAATAATGGATAATAGAAGGAAACAAGCGGATACATATCGTCTTAGAAATATAAAAGAACCTTATGTATTATGGCATTGAGCTGAGAAAGTAAAGAAAGCTATATTGAAAAAGAAAAAAAAAGATCGGCACCATCTTAACTTCTCTCTTTTTCTACGTTTTCTCCTTGATCCGATGCTGAAAAGCACGTCTGAGTAATTGTGTCGACTGTCCCTATTGTGAATGTCTAATTTTTTCTGGCACACACGATGCTGTTTTCCGTGATTATCAATTTACCATGCTTCAATATCCTTTGACACAATTTTTTATATTTTCAACACAAAAATCATATGTAGTGATTCGACATGAGTTTCAAATATGTTTTTTTATATACCTTTGTTTCTTTTAATGTTTTACTTCGCTTATATCGACTGTCAAAAATCGCTTATCGATTTTTTTCTTTCTACCACTAGGCATATTCTTTTCGATGCTCAGTGTGTTGTTATTCAAAATTCAAAAAGTCAAATTTTAAAATATAACAATTCCTATCATATGTATAATATATTGATAAAAGAATATAGTTTTTAATATTTTTTTTATTATACAAAATTTTTTGTTAAATGTATTATTACTTTGATAATAAAATTGAAATATTAAATTTTTTTTAAAATTCATTTACTAATAATTATTATGATTATTGTAATTTTTCAATATTTTTCAAATTTTTGTTAAGTTTAAAAATCTTGTTTAAGTAAAACTTAGTTGACAATAAATTTCAATATTGAAAATTAACAAAAGATTTGTTTTTAATAAATCAAATCTTGATTTTTTTTCAAAATTATATATTTTTTTATATAGCAATCGATATGTTTTTATATTCTTTTTAAAAAAATATTAGAGATCTTAAATTGAAAATTGATTAATATAAAATTATGATTTTTGTTCAACCTACAAGAAAAAAAATATATCTATCATAGAAAAATCATGTCGGATTAATAGAATAACGTAAGAGATAATCGTATTTATTAGTAATCCAAGAACGATACGATATATTTCGAGCAGATACGCGATAAATGGTGAAAGAAATAACGAAACTATCAACGATCTGATGCCGATATCAAATGATATCATATCATATAACGATATATATTTGCGATAAAAAGTACGATAAAAAGTGCGAAAGAAATTCACGATAATTCATCGAGAGCAAACAGAGTTATATATTATCGAGCCAAATTTTTAGTAGGTGATATTTGTTAAACAAATCGTTCAATTGAATTTCGTCGAATTTCCCTTAATAATTTCATAATTGTAGAAAGTATCAGACGAGTTAGATGCGCATAATTTCGTTTGAATTTTGTCTTGACAAAAGCGGGGAGCGATCCATAAATGAAGATCATGCATCAAGTCACGTATACCGAAGCCAACTAGAAGTTTACTTCGATTGCTTCGATATTCTCATTTTGCCAAAACTCCTTTCCTCGCGTTGTTCGCCTTTTTAATGTGCTGAATAAGCATTAAAAATAAAATTTATATGTAATTCAAGAGGATATTGTGAAACATGCCTGATTTTTTATTACCTAGTTAAATGGACTGCGACGAGTATTTAGTACTATTACAATCTTTGGTGAAGTGCACTAGAGATCAATCGTATAAGATACAATGGAATTTTGACAAATAATTTAAGTTCTGTTTGACAGCGAATATATTCTTGAAAACTCGATCAGATAAACATGATAATTTTTATAAAATCAATATAAGATATTTATCGTAGAAATTCGTTTATATGAGTCTATCATAAGTTTATGTAAGTGTATGTTTAAATTGTTTATATAAAAAGAATTTATTAGCTAAGATTTTTTGTTCTATTAATAAGAATTTTTGTTAATACAAGAGAATTTCGTGAAATATATTTCTTTTAAATACGCAGTAATAATATAAAAATACAATATATATTTTTGATTATATTATGTTATGAAGATTATGTATTTATAAATGGAGTGACGATTAATGATAATTCAAATAATCTGCTAGTATTAAAATATTTGATAAATATTATAAATAAACTTCATCTTTTATATGATTTAGTTTATAAAATACATATAAAATAGCATATAAATAATGGAATATTAATTTTATATAAAACGATAATTGAATTGATTCAAAAATTTATTCCTACAAAATAACAATCAAAAATATGAATAATTTATAAGAAATATTAATAAAATATCAATTAGAAACAACAAGAAATATTAATAAATTAATTACAATAAACATTTTTTTAATCAATCTCTATGAAACGAAACTTCTGATCAGATAAACATATTATCAATTAATAGGACAGTATCATTTATATATTATAAATAAAGTAAAAATATAACACCGTTTTCATGCTATGAATAATTAACAATTTAATAATTTGCAACATATATGTAATAATATAATAAAATATTATTACAATATTGACTTATAATCTAATAATAATATTTCAAATAACTAGATTAGAAAGTTTATTTATTTCGAATGTTATTTTATTTTATTTTTATTTTATATGCAAAAAAGATATTTGAATTGCAATTTACTGATAATAAGTCATAGAGATTTTATTAGTTTTAGTATGACATTTGAGGTTTACAAAAAAAAAAATATCATACTATTTATTCTCTCGAAAACATTATAGTTTTTTATTTTTTTTACTCATGATTGCAAACCAATCAAAATTGCCAAGACATTTCTAAGTCTTCTGAACTGGAAGCTTGAAATGTTTCGTATGAGTTTCTCATTTTTCTTTCATGGGACAGAATTAGTTCTGTCCTTCTATCCATATATATGCCGCACATCAAGATAAATATATGCATGCTTCATCAATTTTTTTTTGTCATGCCGCCTTCTTTTTCATTTTCACAATCGTTCCTATTTCTTTTCTTCATTGTTTGAATTTTTTCCAACTGTGTGTCCTGTAAGTAAGATTACTTCAAGTGTTATTTTCGTCAGCTATGGTCGGTCTTTTTATTGGTTGCACCAATATTTTTACGAATAAAATGTCCCGCAATCGTTTTCTATATTTCCTTACACACTTTCAAACTTTGTATAGACGTATAAAGATCTATAGTGATCGTTCTGAATTATGGCAATCGTGTTCGTATATGCACAACCACGTTTCATGAAAAATCGAAACGAAAATAGCTATTCCTTTGCGTCCAGCAAGGAAATTTAAGACCATTTGGCAGCATCATTCCGGAAGATCGAGTTCGTTTATACGAGATCAGCCATTTTTAATTCTCTATCGTTACAATTTTGTGAACATCGCTTTTTTTGAAAATTCTTGAATTGATAGATATTAAAAATTATAAAATTTGATTTCGAACAAGAAATTTCGAAAAAGTTGTATATATATTTCAAAAATATAGATTCCGAAGAGAAGAAAAATAATGATGTAGATTTAAAAATTTCAAATATAGAAAAAACATTGTAAAATTGATTTTTCATAAATCATCTATTATGATATATATGCAGTTAGATCCGATAAAAATTTGTATTAATAAAGAAAAAATAAATAATATTTTCTCATATAATAGCACGATTTTTATTATTATTTTATTAGGGAAAGCAAAATAAAATCAAAATCTGATTTTTAAAAAATTTTTCAAAAATTTAACGAAAATTTTATTATTGTTTATTATATATGTAATATATTCAAAATTATTTATATATCCCATCATAATTTTCATAAATTATAAGCCTTAGCTATGCATCAATATATTGTTGAATAACAAAAAAAAGAGATTATTATTTCTTAACGTAATATTCTTTTATTCTGAACATAATCGCTGCGCATCTATTTAATTAATCTTACTGGAGATATTATATTGATATTTTTTTGATATCGTATATTCTTTCAATAAATAAATAAAATATTCATTTTTCATCTTAAATAGTAAATTCTTATCATCTACGCCTGTGTATCTGTGCATGAAATCGAATATTCGATATACATGCACATCTGGCGTTATTCGTGCCAGGTAAAATCAAAGAAAGATGGTAACTGGTGATTTGATTAAGTTGAAAGAACTATTGGGTTGATATGGGCCGTGAAAAGCAATCGAACCGCTACTTATTACTTATGGTGAATTGTGAATTAATTAAACCGAAGTATACATGTTTCTTTTTCTTTTCTTCATCCCTTCTTATTGATCATGTCTACGCTTTAAATAAATACAAATGGTGTACACAAGATCCCGATAGAAGATATGAGTGTGACGCAATGGGCATTTGCATAAGATGATATAGGTTAGTTCGAATAGAAAATTGGATCTCTCAAAACCTCGTGATTTTCCAAAGTAGAAGAAATGAAGAAGACTTTTCTGTTATCGGTAAATTTCTTAAACTAGTTATATATATAAACTTATATTTGAACTCCTAAAAGCATAGCTCACAATATTCATAAAAGATATAAGCAATTTGTAAATCAGATTTCTTTGAAGGAATCTTTCAAGGAAAATCTATTCATGTACATAATATATAATTTATTCATAATAAACGAATAACTTCATTAGATTCTGTTTTCTATAAACTGTATGCGAAAGGAAAATTCTGGATGAATTAACCTTCCGTGGTTTAGTCTTCTGTGTTGTTCTGCTTAGAATAGAGTTCAGAAGATAGAAAAGCAAAAATGAAAACTTTTCCTTGGAGTGGAAATAAAATAATTGTCGATATAGAAATTCTTTCTTATTCGAATGGTTGAATGATATCGTAGTATTCATTTTATATATAGATATAAATATACAGTTATCACATTAAAATATTTATCTATTTAATATTCGTGATTCTGTGGTATAAATCTTAATGAACAAGAATATAGATGCTGACTTTGCAAAACATTTAATAATATTATGTAAAAACACAGCTAATTGAGATAAATATATATTTACATTTCTGTACATAAGTATAGATAGATTTAATTTAATATTTAATATTAACTTATAATATTCATTTAAGTAATATTTATTTAAGACAAGAAATTATTAAATAACTATGAAATTATTAATAAATTCCATTAAATTTTATTTTATATTATATAATATTTTATTAAATTATTTTATTAAAATTTAATATTTATTGAATGATCTAATTATATATCAATAATGATCAGAACTTTAATTGATTTT
>NW_006263466.1:89243-89463 GCF_000469605.1 Apis dorsata
AATAATTCAATTTTGTAAATTGGAATTACAATTATTGATCAATATGATGATTTTATTTAAAAATTTTATTTTTATATTTATATTTATACATATAAAGAAAAGATTCTTTATATAAGATTTTTTTTATTCTTTATATAAGATTCTTTATATAATAATATAAAAAAAAATTATGATATTTATATATATATATATAGAAACTTTTTTCAGAAATTATAGATGT
>NW_006263466.1:89500-90363 GCF_000469605.1 Apis dorsata
AATGAGATTTATATATTTAATAATAAAATTTCACCAATAGATAATAATAAAGAATAATAAAATTTTTTTTTTTTTGGTTTTTCAATTAGACTTGGCATTATATTTCATTATAATATTTTTTCTTTACACTTAGTTTATGAAAGTTTTCATAAATTTCAGATGCTAATTTCAAATTTAAATAACTCTTTAAATAACTTTATAGCACAATATAAATCCATTATAAGCTGTCAATTATTTAAATAACTTAAATTATTCAACTTAATATTATTATGTATTATTTGATAACTATCTACAAAAAACATTATAATAATAATTTATTTTGTACATCAATTAAAAGTAGCAAATGTTCATATTTTTAAGCAAGAATATATGTAAAGAATAATCTTTTCTTGAAATTTGTATATTTGCTATTGTGTGATATCTCATGTCATCTTAATATCTCATTTATATATTATTATTTTTTTCCAGCTGGCCAATTCGCTGAGCAATTGTTTGTGTTATTTCCGATCTATATCTCTGCAATGTATTTTTTTAGAATATAAATATTTTCATTAAGAAAAAAAAAATAATTATAATTTAAAATCTTTTAGCTTTATTTTTCTCATTTGAGATTTCCCCATTCATAATATTCATAATATCATATTCATAATATGATGTAATTTCAATATTCATTTCTTTTTAAAAACTTTTTATTAGAGGAAATATTTATTAACTTTTAAACGATGGAAAGTAATGAAAGAGATTGATAATGCAATAGCTTGTCGCTCTATTATTATGAAGATTTATACGTATAGTGATGATAATTGATATATCAAAATGAATCACAAAACAAATCTACATATACATATATATATATATATATA
>NW_006263466.1:90687-116050 GCF_000469605.1 Apis dorsata
AAGAAATGAAAAAATAATGAAAAGAACATTTTTTTACATAATTTTATTACGAGAATATAAAGAACAATGAGCTTTTTGATTGATAAGTGTTACGAATGTATATGCGAATATTCTCACGTAGTAAACTCAATCAAATGTTTATTTTTGATAAAAGAATTGGAGATTATAAAACTGTTATTGAAAATATAAATATATATATTCATATCAATATTTTATATAAGTGATCTCTTATGTAAAGTATTTTGTATGCAGAAATTAAAAAAAATTCATAAATAAAATCTAATATAAAAACTATTAAACAATATAAATATATGTTTAATTCAATCTTGTTTTCGAATTCTGTATTATAATATTTTTTTTTTTTTTTTGAGATAATTAACAGGCTGAATATTTTAAGAAATTCATGTTTGAATTAATATCCTTAAAAAGAATACATATTTTTTTTATATGTTTTAATATTGTATTGGTTTCAAATTATATCTAATACATTGAAATAATTTGTATCAGATACGTTTATCATAAATTAATTTTCGATTGATTAAACTTCCATATTGCTATAATTTTAACCTTCGAAAGTAGTTGAATTAATTTCATTTAATTATACATAAATAAAACTCAATATTTTATATAAAATATTATAATTATAATTTAATTCTAAATTTTAATTCTAAATTCTTTTTTTTTTAACTTTTTTCGTATTCATTATATAATATATTCATTAGATATCATATTATATGATTTGTGTGAAATGAAAATGAAAAATTCTAATCAAGAAAATTAAATAAAAATATTTAATATGTACATTTCAGAAATCAAATATATATTTATGAATTTTTTTTTTATTATTTTTATATCCATAATTTTCTTTGGAACTTTATTCTCTAAGATATACAGAATATGAGTTCCTACCTATTTCGCATCCGTCCACTATAACTTGTGTTATAAGCTTGACAAAAAATCAATAATTTTACGATTGATTTTTCAATTATCTTTTCTGATTACATAGAGGATAGATTAATAACCGAAAATCGAGTGTAGCTCAAACCCACAATTTATTTTTCACTTTTTTTTCTCGTTTTTTCTTCACTTTCTTTCTTCTTCTTCTTCTTCTTTTTTTTTTTTTTTATGAACTAGCTTCATTGCGACAGTTTAACCGCTTTGCATACGAAAATCATAGCCCCGTCTCTTTAGAACGAGCAAATCATGCTTTTTGAATCTTTTTGGAAGGCTATATAGTTGACTCTTGGTTCCATAAACCGACATCCTGCCTCAGTTTTATAGATTCCTTCGGAAATGGAAATCTTGTACCGGTTCGTGTTGCGAAATTTCGCCATTATTCTTTAAAGAAAACTTTAATAAAAAATACTGTTGAAAAAAGTTTACTGTTAGCTATTGTGAAAAAAAAAATTCATCTTGAAAACTACGTTGCTTTCTGAAGTTCATATTTCTTGAGTTGATTTCTTAGACTATTAAACTTAGATTTATCTTGATATTTTATTGATTTTATAATCGCAACAGATAGATGAATGTATATACTTTTGATGAATAAATTTTTCCAATTTTCTTTTTTTCTTTGTTTTTTATTTTTTATTTGATTTCTATAATTAAAACAAAATTTCAAACTCAAACAAATATTATATTTTTATCTAAACTTGTTTCAATCTGATATTGGTCTAAATTTATATCAAGAATTTTCAGATTTTGAAATCAAATTGATCCAAACTTATATTCTATTATTGATATGACATTTTGAATGTTTAAAATTTGCTAGGATGCATTGTATTAATTATTTTTTCATTTATGTGTTTTCAGTTTTTGGATTTAAAAAATACAAATCAATAAATTTACAAAGAAGAATATATATATATATATATAATATAAAAAATAATAATATATAAAATAATAATATAAAAAATCAATAAAAATAAAATATATATAACTTTTCTTTATATCCAAAAAATGAATAAAAATATAACATTTTTTTCAAGTTCTTCTGATTGAAATCTTATTTAATTACTGATAAAATAAAATTTAAAAAAAAAACTTTAAAAACTTTAAAACTTTAAAAAAAATTATAAGAAATTACGAAACTAAATAATCATTGATATTTGTTTAGTTATTAAATTATTTATTAAATTAATTATATATAATAGTTGTTAACTATTTATAATATTTAAATATTTATTTTATAAATGATTATAATTAAAATGATGTTATTAAAGATATAAAATATATTCAAAATATAAAGATATATCAAATAAGCATATATAATTACATTTGTATTTCAATAAATTATAATATTAATACAATATTAATTTTGTCAAAATATAATTCAATAATTGTAAAACAAAAAATATTATATTCGTCATTTTGACAAATTTAATTGTTCTAATGTTAGTACGTTCATTGTTTCTTTTTTTTTCATTCACTTGATAATTCACCAAATATTTTTTGATATCACTCATTTGAATTGCTTGTATTATCGATCTGGTCGTAAACTTTTCTGATAAATCTTTTCTTAGCTAGAATAAATAATATAGATTATAACGTTTTGGAAACTACTCATATTTCTGGAATTCGTCAGAGGTTTGACTATCTATCGATAAGAATAATTAATTGTGAAATAGGAAAGAATGGAAGAAAGCAATGATCTGAAATATTTCTTCTGTAATTAAATCTTTTTTTATATTCATGTGATAGTAAAGAGAATGGAGACGACATTATTCAATTCTAAAGAAATGATAAAAAGAATCATAATGTATGATTCTAAAGATTTCAATTCTTGTTTTACAAGATCCCTTATCGTATGTTTCTCATTTCAAGACGTCATTGAGACTAAAGAAAAAAAGCTTATATAAATTACGATCGTTGCGAAGACATATTGCGAAGAAAATATGCAGCTTGTTCTTCTATTTTGAATCGTTTTGCGAATGTGAGGTAAAAAATAAAAGAATTAGAAAAGAAATTAAAAAAGAATTAGAAATACCAAAAATGGTATGAAAGAAAAAAAAGAGAAAAAAAGAAGAAAAATGAAAATGAAAAGAAGGAAAAGAAAAATGAAGAATGAAATTACCTCTCCAATTTCGCAACGTATATTATTTTTTTTTAAGTATTCATTTATCTTTCGTTATCTATTTCTCATGTTTAAATGTATTCCGAAATTCATCCTCGTGTTCTCGCGTAAAATTTGCATGCATACAACCGGATGCGTAATTAATCATGCTGCAATGCAAATGTTCGATGAAATTTTAATCAACATATATCTCCATATATAAAATATTAATATTCTAATCCATTAATATTAATATTTTAAATATAATATATTTGTGAAATATCTTTGAATAGTCGATTATAAAAATTTGTTAAAACAAATGTAAAAATTGATATAGAAAAATTGATTGAGAGTTGTTTATTAAGTTAATTAATTATAAGTAATTGAAGTTTATTCAATTGCTTATAACATTGATGAAATAGAACAATACGATGCGACGATAAAGTGAAATAAATCTATTGCTTATAATTTAATAAAAAAATCTTAACATTTTTATATATTAATTTTTGTTTTGATTTTTAAAATCAAAAATAAATATGCTATGAATATACTAATATCTTGTATTTAAGTATCCTGTTTTTCATATTTTCTTCATCATTTATTTGTAAAAAAAAAATGGACATAAAAAAAAAAGAATTTCAATTCTTTGAGTTTTTATTTTTTAAAACGATTTCCGATCATTTTGAAGCGTATTTTTATTGTAGTTCGATTTCTCTCTCTCTCTTTCTCTTTCTCTCTCTCTTTGTCTCTTTTTTATTGACAAAGAGATAAAATTGACAATGAATAATTAACGATAAATAAAATAATTGAGAGATGATATAATATAAAATATAAGAAAATCAGAAAAGAAAAAAAATCGAAATATTATTTTCCAAGCATTCACTGGTATTATTGTGTAAACAAAGGCAAAGAAATAATAATAATAGAAGTCAAGAATTTTGTGCAGTCTCTCTATGTGCTATGTACAAATTAACAATGTGGGCAACTTCAAACACTTATATCAAAGGCGTGTTGGAAAAGCTGCAAATACGAGAAAGAATTAAAAACCTGAGGCGCCATCGAGCGTCGTCGTTGTCCAATGGTGATAATAGTGATGATAATACGTGGCCGACATACCAGTGTAGTTGGTGTTTGGGATGACTCTTGAGGAGGTGAGGCGGTGAGGCAGAATAGAGAAAGAAACAAAGGAACTTGCAATGGAAAAGCTCTGAAGGATGTTGAGGACTTTAAAATGAAAACATTCCGCTTTCAAAGCATCTTTTTCTTTTTCTCTCTTTCTAATCTTCTTTTTCTTATTTATTGTATATGTATATATATATTGATATTTCTTATCATTTCGTTTAACTCTTGATTATTACACTCTTTATCGTATCATTTTTTTTTTGAATGACAATTTCATTGGTAGTTAGGAAGCATACGAAATATATATATAACGATATACGAAATATATATATATACGAATTTTGATGAACTTATATGATTCGTTATATATAAGCTCAAAAATTATCCTTGTGTATGCTGATTTATACATGTATGCGTTAAAAAAATTTTTTTACTTTTTTTATATGCTCTTCATTAAAATTCAATGGCACGTGTTTCTTTTCATCTCGAAAATAACATGAAATATTTAAAGGATTCTAAATAAAGGATAGCATTTCTGGTAAGCATTTCTGGTAACGTTTCTAAATAAAGGATAGCATTTTTCGGTTTCAGAAGTTTTCAGAATAATTATTGGAACATAAATCGTGATTTTTATGTAAATATTGATTAATTTTTTTTTTTATTGATAGTTTTTTTTCGAAATTTTACTTCTATGTAATAGATAATATTATAAATCTAGAAAAATATTTCTCATATCTTTCTTATCTGAATTGATATTCCAATAATATAAAAATCAAATGGAACTAATTCTATTTACAATTGTAACTCTACTTACGATTGTATTGTCTTTCGATTGTAATAATCTAATAGAAATTTTGAATTGAAGTTCCATTAGTTTTCATTTCTTATTTTTATAACAATTATTTAAAAAGTACAAGCTCTTGAAAAAATTAAAAAAAATAAGTTATACATATTTAAATTCTATTAGATTTAAATAGAGATTTAAATTCTATATGGAAACAGCAGAGAATTCATTGATCTTTACTTGAGATATTCTGATGGAATATTGAGAAAAATAATTGAAAATCTTGGAAAAAAAGAAGAGGCAGATCCATATTTGACTGTTTTTATTTTATTTTTAAGTTATTAAATTAAAAAAAAAATATTTTATATTTCATTTATTTTTTATTCATTTTAGACCAAATAAAAAATGAATTTATTATAGATTTAGATCTGTCTCCATTATTTTTTTTATTTAATTTACGAATATAGAATGTTGTTTTTTGGTGTTTATTGAAAATTTCATATTATTTCATTTTGATTAATAAAACAACAATAAACCAATAAATAGTGTTTTATTGTTAATTGTTAACACAATTTTTTTGTATTTTATATTTTAAATTAAAAAATTCAATATATTAATTTGAAAAATTTAAATTTTAAAAACTAACCAAAAAACTAATAAAAAAAATTTATCAACTTAAAAATTAATACTGTTTTGTTTAAAAAAATATAAATTTGTAGAAAGAAAAAACAGTATGGACTATTATATATATATAAAAGAATATGGATATTCCTAAAAAAATGATAAAGATTTTTTCAGAATAAATATAAGATTTTTTAATTTATTTTAATCATTTCATTATTATTTTATTACAATTAAAAATGATAAAGAAAGAAAATATTTTAGGTATCCAAAGAATGTAAATTCGAATAACAAAAGTTTTTCTTCAATATTATTACTTGCAATTGTAATTTAATATCGCATTGCGATTGACAAGAGATACAAACTGATTTTATAGCAATCACTCGATTCCAATTCAAATCAATGAAAAATAAAACTCATACATTCATAATATAATTTGTCTTTTTCGTTTTAGATTTTCATTTCACATGTATTATTATTAATTAATATGCAATTAAAAGTATCATGATAAATCTGCGAAAAAAAATTATGCGTGAAAAGGTCGATCGATCCAAACAAATGATGTATTTTTTTTCATTGAAATTTAATTTAATTTGCTTAGAAAACAAAAAATGACATGATAAATTTAAAAAAAAAAGAAAGATTGTGGAGGATTACATGCAAGAGAAGAGAAAGGAGAAAAGATGAAATCCGATGGAAAACGGAGGAAGGAAGAAAGAAATCGAATAGAATCAAGAAAAACGAATCGAATATAAGAATGGAACCATAGACCATGTGGTCAGCCAAAGGCAAAACAACGGTCATAAGCTTTATTGACTGGAACTGATGAAAAACGAGAAGAGATAGGTCACTATCATCTTTTTGTTCGCCAAAACTTTTAGTTCTCTCGATATCATGCTGCTTAAATTTCTATTGCATTTGTTATTAATGTAATAAGTAAACATTAATAATAGATATGCAATATTATCAATAAGAATAATAACAGATATATATGTACGAATCGTTGCGATTTTTTAATATTTCTCTTGAAAAGTAAAAATATCATTGTTCATCTATATTCTATATTCTTATTTCTATAAGTATTTCTTTACTTTCAATACTTTACTCAATTAATCAATAAATTATTTGTTGTAATTCTTTGTTTAAACTGACTCAATATCTGGTTCCAATCTATAGATGTTTTAATCTGAATTAGTTATAAATAAATAAATATTTTGTGAGATGGAATTTTACATTATTTATTGTGAATGTTGAAAAATCAAGTTTGAGGTTAAGAAATGTTTCTATAATTTGTTTCATAGAAATTAGAGTAGAATAATAAGAAACGCAAAAAGAAGAGAAGAATATGCAAAAGATATAATAAGAATAAGATAAAGATATATACAAAAAAATCTACATATATAAAAATAAAAAAAATTAATATATTAGATATTATATATATATTAATATATAATAAAATATAAATTAAAAAATATAAATAAAACTATAGTGTAATAAATAATATAATATCTCGAGTGAAAATAGTAATTATATAATATAAAAAAATTAAAAAAGATAATATAATATTAAAATATTTTAATTAAAAAAATATATTCTGAATATAATATATATATGTACTTCTTTCAATTTACTTTTTATGTGTTATTTTCTGAAATCATTGATAGAATATTATAAAATAATATAAAGTATATATAGTATTTTAATATTTTAAAAAACTATTGAATATATTTCACAAATCACATAATTTTATTTGCTCTAATCCACAGTTCGTCTAATATTAAATTTTAGGATGCACATATCTAAGTGAAAAGAAAACGTTTGAAAAGGATTAAAAAACTATGTATCAAAAAATAAACAATACCGATAGGGAGAGCAATGATCACTTCTCTTTTCTTCAATCAATATTGTCTCTCCGTGTTTTGGAGATTATGAGTTACACAATCATATCTGGCATATCATGCAATTTATTTTCTGCAACATATTTTCTCGTCTTAATTGCATAACATAATTTAAATATTGCAATTTAAATATTCCCCTTGAAATATATTCTCTTGTTGACATTCCTTTTTTTTTTTTAAACATATCCTATAATATTAAGAAATAAGATGTTGAACTTATTTAAAATGAGTCGATTTTAGTCGATTATCGATTTTAATAATAATTTTAAAATATTTTGTTAAAGAAATTATTTTGAACAACTTTTTCATATATGTCTATAGTATAATTTTTATATTATGCATTATAAATACATTGTATTATAAATAATATAATATAAATACACTTAAACTTACAAACTCATTGAAAAAAACAATTGTTCTTTGTCATTTTCAATAAATTATTTAATTTTGTTAATTGAATTAAAATGTCCACTTATTGACTTCTTTAAAACAAGATTTTAAACATATATAAATAATAAAAAAAATCGAATACCATTACTTTTGAAAAGAATAAAACAAAGAATAAAAATACTTTTTTTTTAATTTTTATTTTTTATTTTATAATTTTAATTTTTAATTTTTATTTTTTTAATGAATGAATTCCATAAAAGATTATATGCGATATGTATTTTCAAATTCTTACTTCATGGATAGGCTTTTTTACATCAAACTAAAATATAACAAAAATCTTCTCAGATCTAATCAGATAATTTAATATATACCAAAAAATATTTTTGTATATAAATAAAAAATTAAGATTAAAACTTGTTTCTATGTATAGAAACAAGTTGTTCAAAAGAATGCTTTAGAAATATATAATACATATAATATAATACGTAAGTTATCGACAAATCAAATCAATCAAATTAATCAGTTAGTTGAATTTATCACATTTACAAATGAATCATGTGACAAAAGTCATCGAAAAGAAGCATTGTAATAAAATGAAGTAAAATAATGAAAAGCGAATCGAATTAATAAAATAGACTTGTTATTGAATCTTTAATATGAGAATATTAAATGAAAATTTCTCTATGCAAATAGGCCTCTTTAGAGGATTAGATAAGCTAAAAGTCTTTATTCATACGTTATTCAATTTATAACAACTTATAATCTTTATATAATACTTCGAAATTATTGAAATCATATATATATATTTTAGACAAATGGATCAATATATAATAATTTAATTGAAGAAATTTTCGTATCGTGTACTTTCAAAAGATAAAATTAGCCATCAAAAATCGTTTCGAATAGCAAGTATAACTTGGTTAGATAGGAATCGATCCGTAACGCAGACCATCCCCGTGCAATTTCAAAGATTACATCGAACGATGACGACTGGCAGCGCGACACCGGTCTTCTAGATTGGCTTCCGGTTTCGCTAGAGACCACACGCAAAAGATTAATGACGTATCGTGTCCAGCGTCATGCTTGAATGGTGGACAGTCTTGTCGATTCCTTTGGGACTTTGATGAAACGGAAGAAGGTAAGCGATCGATCACATCCTACTGTGTTGTGAGATGGATCGTTGACTCGTTGACATCAAACGATGAATAATCACTAAGTTATTCTGTTACGCCTTGGTTCTGTTTCATAATAAAAAGTTTAATAATAAAGAATCCCTTTTTTTTTCATTTCTCGATCATTTAAAAACGATTTCTTGAATGTTGAAAGTAATCTTAAGTTTTCGAATTAATTTACAAAATCATATCTATTAATTGATATGAAATTCATAAAAAAATTGTTTTGATCATTTAAATACTATTATTTATTATTATAAAATTATTGTTTGTACATATATTGATATATATTTAAATACGAAATCCGAAAAAAGTATTTATATATTATGATATATAGTATTATATATTATGATTTATTTACAACAATACTAAACATAATCTTATAAATAAATTTAAAAGACAATTGCATAAAGATTAGAAACTAATCCAATTTATGAAGAATAAAAATTAATTTCTTAAATCTTTATATGATTGTATTTGGATTAATATTACAAAAAAATTATGATTGTTTGAATAATATAAAAATTAAAGCATATAATGTAAAGATGTTACATCTTTTAAATATATTATAATTAGATATAAATCAAATTATATAAATAAAAATAAATAAATAAAAATGTATTCGAGGAAAGTCGCAGACCATGTTTTCGCATTACGAACAGGAAGAGTAGTGTGCATATCGACTATTACCGGATTCACAGTCGCTGCCCTCCGATACAAAAGTTGCTCGTCAGCCAAATGGTGATCACACTGTTCTCTCTTTCTCTTTCTCTCTCTCAACTTGTTTTAAAGCTATAGTCGAAAGCAGCCGAAATCTGCATTAAGGATATCGGATGTTAAAGATTCAATGTCTTAGTATTTATAATCGAATTTTAAGAAATGAGGATAGAAGAAAAAAAAAAAGAAGTGAGAAAAAAAATTGATCAGAAATTCAAAAAAATATATATATGATTTGTTGGATATATATATATATATATATATATAAATAATGTATAAATAATAATGATGCAATTTATAAAGAAAAAGAAATACAAACAATTGTTTTTAAAATAATTAATTTTAAAATAATAAAGTTCAAAGAATTTCGTTTTAATTATTATATTTTTTTTTATAATCTTCGATGATAGTTGAATGTTTGCATTTAAATAGAATATAATTTAGAATTTGCAATAGAAGTTATACAAAGAAATTAATTTTTAGCTTTAAATATAGGTACGAATTCATAGTTAGCTTTTATTATTCTAATTATAATATAGATTTCAATATCTAATGAAATTTTACAAGTCATAATTTACAAGTTGTTAATGTCAAAAAATTCTATTGTAAAATTTGATAATAAAACAAAAAAAATTTTAAGAATAAATTTTATAATACAAGTATTATAAATCATTCAATCATCATATGTAATATAAAAAAGAATTTATAATTTACAATATAATAATTAATATTAATTATATTAATCTTTTCATAAAGAATATTAAAAGAGACTGTTAGATTTTATTATAAAATAATTACAAAAACATTATAAATTGGATATTATTATGTGTAACTTAACTATTAAAATTAATTAGCTATAAATAATTAAAAATATAAAATTTTCAAAAATTTATATGATAATAATAAAAGATAAAAATTTAAAAAAATGATAAAATTTATGTGATAAAAGAATAATTTTTAAATTAAAATTTGATTAGCTGCATTGTTAAATTCTTAATAAATAAATCATTATTTTCCAATAGATTCATATAAATGTAATTTTATCATATTTTCAATTAACATCATTTAGTAAATAAATTATAAATTAGTCGTTATAAATAACAAAAGTCGAAATATCATGACTTGTAAATAATGATTCGTTCTGCGAAGAAAAAGATGATATTATTGCAATTTCTTTTTTCTTTCTCTCGATTTGTTTGTAGCAAGAGAATTGTTGCAATGATTGATCATCGATCGATTTCTATCTCATTTAGAACATACGAGACAAATATTACAGTATCATTCTTACTAGACATTAGATTTATTTCTATGAGACCTGGAATTCCTTTAAAACCGGTAAGCTGCGGTTGATCGAATGACTTCAAATCTGAGAGATAATAATGAAATTGAGAAATAATGAGATAATAATGAAATTGTCGTGAAAAACGAGCAAGACGCCTGTTCGTACAAATATATTTCCGTTTGTAACAGTTTATAATTCAATACGCACTATGTAGAATTATGTCCCGTAAAAATAAAATTACATTCTCTTTATATATTTAATTTTCATTGTAGTTTTTACTCTCATGATTTCAAAACTTAAATTCTAAAACTCAAATTCGATAAAATTTTTTAAAACCAGAGAAAAATAAGTAGCAGCCTGTGACTGAAGAAACATGAATCGCCTTTTTTTCCAAAGCGAGAATCCTTTATTAATATTAAATTCATGGATATGATAAGAAATCGTAGAAAGAGGGATTATTCTAAATGTCGGATCAAAGAAACCTGTCTCTAGTTCCAACGCGAAGAATAAAAAAAAAAAAATTGAGGCAAAATCTTGTGTAATTACATGACATATCTGCCAAAATATAGAATAAAGGAAAATTAATTTTAAGCGATTTTAACTTATAAGAAGTTTAATTTTGAGTAAGGACGATACGTTAGAATGTTCTTCATTGGAAGACAGAAGAATTTGAAGTGTTTAAAAAGATATTTTTATTTTCAATGGATGTTCTTTCTATAGTATATTAATATCTGTAGTATGCACGCATCTTATGTAATTCTGAGCATTCTAAAATATAAGCTTGTGAAGTTAAGTTGGTATTAGACTATGGAAAATAAAAAGTGAAAAAAAAAGAGTGTGAAAACTATGACTAAATAGAAAGGGCTTTCAATTTTATCTTTCGAGCCAATTACAGGAATCTGTTCTTTCAATTCTAATATCTTTTTACGTTTTCCTATCTTTGATTGTTTCCTTCTTCAATACTATCGATCTTTTCGATAAATTGTTTATACAATTGATAACAAGACTGTCGTAATAGTTACATGAATATTCGTGATAAAAATATTATATATGAATCATTTTCATTTTCTTCTAACCAAATATTTATATTTTTAGAAACTTCAATTTTTTAGAATATGATTTTTGATCTATCAAAAAATATACATAAATACATACATGTTTTTCTATTTTTTTTCATTATTTTTCTCAATTAAACTTCTGAATATAATATATAAGTAAAAATAAGAAAAAATATTATACACATTTATCTATAAATATATTTGTATACAAAATTATTAAAAATATACATAGCGATAAATTTGATTATAAAATTTGATATATTATATTTATTTATATGATATTTCTTTATTTGTGAAGATCGCTTAAAATATTTTCTTAGATTCTTATTTTGGAAAAAAAAGAATAAAAATTAATGAAAAATTTATATCAAGATTTAAAAAAATCATTGATTATTATAAAAGAATATCAAAGATGAAATTAAAATTCGTCTTAAATTTAAAATTAAATATAATCATAAAATTCATAAAATTATATGAGAAAATTTGTATATATTCGTTTTTTCAAATACCATAGTTTCTTGATATGTTCGCAATAGATATTTTTTGTGCATTTTATAAATCTAATTATTTAACTATTCTCGTCGAACATTTAAAATTAAAATAGTAATTTCAAGTAAACGATCAAATATCTTGTTTTATGAAAATTTCTTAATTAGCTCATCAAATTTGCACACAGTTCATACAAAATCGAACAATGGAGATAATCAAACTCCTGACAATTACATTTTCGTTAAAAATGGATATTAATATATTTAATGCCAGAATATAATTTAATTTTAAATTCAAATTTATAAACGCAAAATAAATCTTTTTTTCATTTAATAGGATAAAACATAAGGATCAAGAAAATAGAATCAATATTACTATTATTTAAATAATTGATTGATTTAAATAATTGTTTACATTATTAGATAATTGCATTTGTATTGTAAAGATAAGGAAAAATTGTCGCTTTAGAAGATTAAACGTCATTGAAATTTAATTAAACCGATGTTAAATTAACAAACATTAATTCTAATAAAACTGTCGGTATCAATGAATTCTTTTTTTCAATGATTCATATTTTGTAACATTTCATTTATTAATAGATATTAATATATCGAGAAATAATGTAAATCAATCCATTTTACGAAACAAAATGTAACTATCATATTTTCCATAGAATCAGAATTCTTTGTAAAATCACACAGATAATAAACTATAAAATGATGAGATTAAAAAATCGAAAAACTTGCGAGTTTTCCCACAGTCATAGATCAATGAACGTGATATTTACGAAGTTGCAAAACGATTATATATGGCAGGCAATTTTCAGAGCTACCAGAAAAATCAAGAGATATTGAATTTCAGCTGGGTAACAACCACCAGAAATAATAAAATATTTTTAATTGACTCTGTGCGCGCCGCGAGAAGTTGGATTATTACATTTATAAATAATAATATGCGTTAAAACCATATCACTTTTCACTACTTATTATTTTGGATATTGTTTATAAAGTTAAAATACAAATTATAGTTATTCGTATTATCGAAATTACAACTTCATTTTGTGACATATTAAAAATGCATTATTATCGTCTTGATATGAATTTTTGAAAAATGAAATACCGATATTTCGACGAATATAAATTTAATTGAAGATATACAATAAAAACAATAGATTATATTAAATTTTTTGAACTGTAAAATAAACAATATAAGATATTGTGTTGTACAAAAATAAATAAAAATTATATAACAAAACAAATATATATAACAAATTTCAAATTTTATTTTGTATAAAATAAGATTTAAAATTTTAAATGCATGTAATATTTAAACCACTTTTAAAAAAAATGTTCAATTGATTTTCTTGAAAATCGAGATTTCAAATAAAAAAAATTTTATTTTATTTTTACTTTATTTTCAACTTATTTCATATACAAAGCAAGTAATTTTGATAAATACAATAATACATCCAAATATTTCATTTAAAAAAAAAATATCACATAATATCTATACATAATAATTCACAATTGCATGTTCATATTAAGGTGAACATACAGAAAAATATATAAGAAAAAAAAATGTTATATAAATATATGTCTTATATATTTTAATTTCCAAATTATATATATTAATACATATCATTATTGCTCGTTTTTTTGTTAATCTTATTGTTGTATTTCTCATTTGTTTGAAAGTACTTTTATTTTTAAATCTTGTTTATTAAATTTTTTTCCATAAATTATACACATTGAATATTTACTTGAATTGAATATACGATAGATTTCAAATTTTCTTTATAAATAAAATAAAATATAATTAATTAATCAAAATATTATAATGATAGCATTTTTCTTAAATCATAATTTTTTTTGATAATTCGAAAATCAAAGAATATATATTATATATGTATTTATACTTGTATTTGTATTTATAATGTATATATAATTAATTATATATATATAATATATAAATTCAATGCTTAAAATATTGACATGAATTTATAAATCATTTGTACATTAGTATCATTGAACAACAGAAAATGTAAACGAGTCTTTTTACCGAAGACGATCCGGAGTCGATTGAAATGTAAACTTCTTCAGCCATGATGATACTGTTTGAAAGGAGAACCAAAGGTGAATGGAAAGAGAAGAAACACGAGAGAATTACATTCCGCGGCGAACAAACCCGCGGAATATCATTATCATGCTACCACACGTGAGCATGCATACTTTGGCATTGAATTTCAACCTATATGCATCATTGCATCGACGATGCCACTAGTCAAACTCTTTGCTCGTATGTATATTTTTGAGAATATGCGACGCATGTATGCGAATGTATTCGGGAAAATATATGAAAATCCGGATTGATAGAAAATTTGATGATACATTCTTTTTTATTTATCTTTTATTTATCTTGATAAAAATTCACTTTCTCGATATTTTTTTGTACACAAACAATTGATAAAAAAATTAGGTATTTCTAGTCATGAATAAACTAATAGAATTGAAACTATAAATTTTTTAAATGTATTAAACAATCAATTTTATATTCAAAAATTATGAGAATTTAAAAAATTAATTTTTTATAATAAATATAACTGTTAATTAATAAAACGATTTATTGAATTTTTTAAAGTTTTCTCAAATTAACATTCATACATCATGCATGCATATAATTTTCATTACCAACGATTATCTGATTGAAATTGTATGATTTGAGTAGTCATCAAATATGTTCGTAAGTGTGCATCATCTCCGTCGAATGATTGTTTATACGAAACATGATATTCATGATATTTTTTAGACATTTTTTATCATTTTTTTATCTTTGTAAAATTAATAATCTAATTTTATCTTTGTAAAATTAAATAAAAATATTAAATAAAATGTTATATAATAATTATTTTTGTATAAATGTTAATAATAATAATAAAATATGTAAAAATAATTATTTTACAAAATATTTACAAAATACTTATTTTTACAAAATAATATTTTTAAATAAATTCTCAATATATAAATAAAAATAAAATTTAATTCTTTTTTTAACAAGCAAAAAAATTATTTCACACAACAATTTATTGTGAGTAGAAACATTAAAAAAAATTACTCATAACGGATTTCCATAATGTTTATTTTATAAAGTTTTATATAGTTATTATTATATAGTTTTATATAGTCATACATCAAAGATCACTAAAAACATTATATACGATTTATACAATTTATTTCTGTTTATATATGTACAATCAAAAACATATATAAAAATATTATTTTAAATATTTCTAATAAATATTCTAATAAATATTCAAAATATTTTAAAAAACAAGTATTAAGATGATAAAACATTATACAATTATATTAAGGAGACCTATATGATCAGTAATATTAATGACACTTATGAATATTGACAATATTATTAATCAATATGCATAACATTCATAATTATCATATCAATATTTATAAGCATCGAAAATATCATTCATCAAATATTATTGAAAATATTAAATATCGTTTCTCAAAATATTCTGTCATTTAGAAATATCAATGAAAACATGTCATAAAAAAATTATCAATCAAATTGTATCAATGAAAATAATTCGATAAATTAATTTTTTTTTCTTTCACACGAATATGTTTTGTTTCTTTATCATATTGCTGCTAATGAAATTAGAGACATTGTATTAAAATGGAAAAATTTTGACTTGATTAGCGTAACATTTATAGCGCTATTTGAGGGGGGGGGGAGAGAAAGAGCGGGAGAGAGAGAGAGGGAGCGAGCGAGGGGAGAAAGAGAGAGAGAGAGAGAGAGAGAGAGAGAGAATATTATTAATATATTATATATTATTATTATTACAATAGTTAGTAGTAGTAGTATATTATTACATAATATTATTAGTAAAATGATCTTCATAAAGCTATCCTTATGAATTTTAACCGTTTTAATTGCTTGATACTTAATGTTTAATCCGCCGTTCAAAAGATTTTTTTTTCTTTATGAAATCTTCGATGAATGAATGATAAATGTAAATTAATAATATAAAATTCAATATCAAATTCATTATAACATTATTAATAAATTCGATAGATGAATAATAAATGTAAATTATTGATTGCGGGTGTGGCAGGCGAACATGTTCTTTTTAAAAGCTTGAAATTATTTAGAAATATATTAAGTAAATTAGTATAATAAGTATAATAAGTATCTATATGGCATGTTTAAGAAAAAAATTTTCTTTTCTTGTCTCTTTGGAAGATCATATTATAATGTCTTTTGTTGAATATTATAAAATATTAATAATTGTATAGTTTCGGATAACCAGAATAATTAAATATTTAGCAGTTTTTCGCATTTTTCACATTTTTTAGCATTGAGTAATATCTCAAGCGATATTATTCAATGACCTTAACTTTTTGAATCATTTTGGTGAATTAATAATGACAAATTTTAATATTTGAAATATTTTTTGAAAATGTATTATTATTAACCAGAGATAGTTTGTAAGAATTTATAATGATGAAGCTGTAGCAATAAAATTAAAATATATGAACTTATATTTTTTTTCTTGGTAAGTATTTCTGATGCGGTCTGCATTGAATGCAATCCTAGTTTTGAACTATTCCTAATCTGGATAGCACATTGACTATTGCAAAATGCATATTACGAAATGAAATGTGTGTGCGCACGCTCATGTATGTAATATTATCAAACGATATTATATTAACAAACAAACAAAAATAAATTTTTACATAAATATACATATAAATATATAATAATATATTATATAAATGTATAATAATATATTATATTAATAATTAATGTTAATAATTATATATTAATAATGGCAACTTTTATTTATAGAACTGATATCCATATCAAAATTTTAAATCATTCAACTTTTAATTTCAGTAATTCTCTAGTAAGAAAATTATAGTCTTGGAATTTCAGTGAATAAAAAATATGTTAATGACAATCTATCAAATCAATTTTGGACTTGAAATTTTTTTGATAAAAAAATAAATTTTAAAGTTCAATCTTAAATTACTAACTTATCACAGATTTCTTAAAGAGTTTTCTCAATTTACAATTTTTGTTGATAATTTTATAACATATGAAATCCAGAAAATAGAGCCAATATATTTATAAAAATATTGAATTATTATTTTTATCATATTTATGGCGATGATAACGATCTATTATTAATAAAATTTATCATCAAGATTTGAATATAAATGTACAATGGTCTCTGATACTTAAAAATAAGAAATGATATATAGAGGAAAATCGGTTTCATTATTATTTCTAAAAGCATTAACGCAATTATAAATCAGAATATACATTCATCAAAATCTGTTAGTGATCGAATTAAGAGGAAACTTTTCCACTAAACTTTCACTAACTTTTTCTGTTACTTCTTCTGTTCATTGATTGAATCGAATCATTCCGCGAATTCTAAAATATCAGAATAATTCAGAAATATCTAATCTAACTATCGATCAATCTCGAACTATGGCAGCTTTAAATGAAAATCTTCCATTGACTTTCGAACAATATATTTGGGTCTTGATTAACCAATCAAATATATACAAAGCGAATCACTTAAGAAAATGAAATAGTTTTGAAATTAAAATTATTAATTATATATATTGAAAAAAGTTTCAAGCAAAAGTTGAAAGATTTCAATGGGAACATAATTTAATATAATTGGTTTTTTTCTAAATGAATATAAAGAAGATATATGAAAAAAATCATTGAAAATCAAATTTATTTTCTTAAAAATAAGAAAATGATTAAACAAATATCATTTCATATATTCTTATCTTAGAATGAATTGTACAAAATTTAAATTAAAATATTTTCTAAATTAATAATTTCTCAGTATTAATAATTAATACTTTTTTAGAAAATAATGATTTGAATCAATAATTTCATTAAAAAATATTTAATTCTATTTTATTATTTTTATTAATGAATTCAACATTGGATAAAATCAAATCTTAATCTTTCATTTTCTTAATCTTCTTTTTTTTCTTTTTTAAATATAATTTTTTAATTGTATAAGATGAAGTAAAATTTTGAATATATGTATATTAAATATATAATGTACATAAAAATAATAATATTAAATATTTAAATTTTAGTATTTCATTATTTTATAAAAAATTTTTTTATGAAATTATAATGAAAAGATAAATAAATGATGAAAATTTGAGGCTTGATGCACAAAGAAATTTTTTTATTGAAAAAAATAATATATAATGATATATATATTATGGTATTTATATTCTATGATATATCCAAACTTTTAAAATTAATATCAGAATCTTTGATGAAATTAGATGAATTTTGTTTCCAAAGTAAATATATGAAATGATAAAAATATGTTATAATTGATTTTATACTAAATTCATTAGTAATATGAGTTCAATTTTTATTATTTTTATTATTATTTGTAGCAAAAAAATATTTGGAATTGAATGATTTAAAAAAAAATACATTCTGGTATTATTAATTTTTTTATGGAAAAAAATATAAATAATAGACTATATCTTTACATATTTCTTAACATTCATAAATTTTATGAACTTCAAATTAAAATATTTCCTAAATTAATGATTTTTAGATAATATTTTTTTGTATAAAATATCAAATTGTATCAAATAAATAAAAAATGTGATCTTATTTAAAAAAAAAACAATAATAAAAAAAATATTTTTCATATGTCACTCCCCTATGCGTTTACTTATAAAAAAAATAATAATATTAGAATATAATTTCTAAAACTATTTAACTTCATCTCAAAAAATTTTTTTTATAATAATAAAAAAGTCATAATAAAATCATAAATAATCATAATAGAATAATTTATAGAATTATTTTTTTTACAATAAAAACATTAGCATAAAATGAAAAAGTAATACTTAATAATCTTGTGTATTTTATATTTATTATTTCTATAATAAATTTATATAATCTTATATGTATTATATATTATAATATATATTATATATAATGTGATTGATTCTATCTTATTCACAAAAAAGTGAGATAATTAGTTTGCACTATTTTTCACTTGATGAATATAATTTTGACCACATGTATGAAAAAAATGGCTTGTTAAACAAGAATGATTCTGACGATTCTCGATTATACGAAAATTAATTACAACAGGAAAATTTGAATAGTATTGCTTTCTAAGAGTCATTGCTTTTTGTTTGTTTCCTTCTTTTTTTTTCCTTTCTTTTTTCTTTCATTGCTTTTCTGCTCCATCCCTCGCAAACTGTGCTTATGTGTCTTTAACGGAGCTGAAAGCGGAGGTAACTGGCTCAAACGGATAACAAGAGTAACCAGATCTACCATTCCCCACGCGTACCAATTCACTTGCCAGTTCGCTTCTTAACTATCCAAGCCGTCTATCTTTTTAGTCTTATCGACCACAGCCTCTTATTATGCTTGCATAGAGTCACATTTCAGATCTGCCATGTTTTCCTTTCCTTCATTTTTCCATTTCTTTTTATCTTTTCAATCGAGAATATGATTCATTGTAATCGACGAAGTTGTCGAATTTGTCAGATCAAAACATCTATCATTATTTTCTTCTGTTTTATTACTTTTTCATATTCATCGTCGCAAGCATGTTTTTTGTATTAAAAATAGTTTGTTTCATCCTTTCACGATGTTCGATATATTTATTAACGAGAGCTTAACTTTGTTTTCCATGGTAGTTTATTTGAAATATAAAGTTGATTGTTGTTGTTCGGTTCATTTGTTTTCAAAAGTTCTCTGTATTAATTATTTATACAATTCGAGAATATCCTCTAGTCGAAATCTATATATCACACAATTTCTTCAATTTCTAAAATTATTATATTAATATGAAAAATAATCTTTTTATTACGATCGATAAATATAATTAACTCTCATAATTCGAAAAATTGTAATACCTTTTTGTAAATTTGATAGGAAATAATATAATTTATATTTCAATTGTCAATTTTTTTTTTTCGAAAATGATTATTTATTTTTTAAAGTACTCTTGTAGTGCTTCCAAGAAATATCGCTGTGCTTTTTAAGAACTCGAAATAGAGTTCGCAAACTGGTCGATAATCGTTGAACGATTATCTGTCGATTACATTACTGATAAATGAGAAGTTTTATAAGTAAGATTTTGCGATCAATAAGAAATTCGTAAGCTACTAAACACTTTCTATCGGATCAATAAAGTATAAAGAGAAAATTTTACATTTATATTTCATTCATTGAAATATAGTTCTTTTTTATAACTTCACAAAAAATATATTATCGAAAAGATTGGTTTTCATTTCAAAAAACATAGTCTCTTTTATTTAATATATGCGATAAAAATGATATTTCCTTGATCGCGTGGACTCGAAGATAGCAATAGTCGAGCGATTTCGATTAAAAGATCAATCTATTTAATCGAGGGCTCAACTATAACCAAAGATATATCGATACAGTTTGGTCTCGTGAAAATCCCTTTTACGGAATGTCCTTTGATCCCTGCCTCTCTAAACCTCACAAATTACTCAGAGGGTGAAATTGGAAATTCGGTGGGGAGCAGGTGTGTGAATTCAGCTTGGTCGCAGAACACACCTTGTGCATATTCACGTATACGCATATTATTATCTATTATCTTAGCTCTCTCCTCTGTTCTATGCCTTTCGATCTATCCTCACCTATTTTAACATAAAGATTGTTGCCATAGGAAAACGACGCATAAAAGAGATTATTATGAGATTATTATATTAATATAAATAATATTATCATATCGATATTTTTAAATATATGGTGGAAGCGGTAAATTTTATTATTGAAAACCGTTTATTCATGATGATCAAATCATAAGCCAAATTTTTATCTGTAAAATATGGTTTTTCTCGAATCTATAGCATGTATCAACTGCCGTATATACTTCAAGAAATAAGTAAAATAAGAAGTAGACATTGCGTATTTTACAACAATTCATTTAAATAAATCTCTCTTTGAAAGTAGATTCTACGATTTATATAGAATAAATTTTGGAAAACGGGTTGATTCAAAAAACTCGCCTTTTCGAACTCGATGTTTATTCACAGCAACTTATATTCTAATCTTAGAATTTTTAATTCTTTTCTATCGTAATCTATAAATCGGTGTTGAATAATTCATCAATATTAATAATAATGATAAAATTTATAAATATAAAAGAAATACCATAAATTAAGGAAACATTGGTAATTCTAGATAATATTGGTACTGGATAATATTAATATTGAGATTAATTTTAATATTAATGTTTAATTTTATTTAAGACGTTATTTCTATTTACTATTTTGTATAAAAATATTAATATAAATATATTATTTTTATTTAAATATGTAAAATAGATCATAATAATTAATTATTCTGTGCTCTTTAATTATAAATGAATAAATAAATAGGAAAAAAAATAAACAGAAAACAATTTTATGTGTTTATATAATTCCAACTTAGTAGATATTATATTATATTATATTTTTATATTATATTATATTATTATTAGAGTTTTTTTAATATAATATATTTTTTTAATATAATATAATATTATTTTGGATGTCAATATCTACAATTTTATTTATGATGTTCTAATAGTATATATAATTTGTAATATTCGAATTATAAATAATTAATTATATATTATATTAAACAAATTTTCTGTTTTATTAAGATTATTATTAAAAGAAAAAAAAGCATTAATTTTATGTATTTTTACATTTATCTTTAAATGATAAAAGATATAATATTAGAATATTAAATATACATCTAAATAAATATTTTTATTTATATATTATATAGAAAAATGCTGGGGAAAAGTTATTCGCTTAATGTTTCTTTAGTTTACAATAGATATAAACAAATCAAAATTAAATGATCATTATTTTTTTAGAAAAAAGATTTAATCCTTTATTATCAAATAATTATTCAAAAACATTTTCACTTTGTCAGTTTCATTATTCTCTATATAACCTTGTGCAAAGAAACTACTCAAAAAAAACTACGCAGGAATAACTATTGCGCGCAATTCTATTCTTCCAGTATTGCTCATATCTTAGAACAACAATTCTCTTTTTCCTTCGCCCTCGTAAACCACGAATTCATTCTTTTTACTATGGCTCTATATCTTTTATCATATCTTTATATTTATGTATTGTATACAAGGCACAAAACCAACGAATGTTTCCCTAAATCAGCTGATAGCTAATTCGTTGTTATATAAATCCACAACTTGGATAATTTCTTGTTTCTATTAAATAGCCATTTGTCATTAAAGGGATAGAAAATTATTTCAGTTCTAAATCGTTAGCAAAGAAAATTATACAATTCCTGATATCTTGATATTCGTTGTGATAGTATTTATATATTTATTATTTATGAATAGTCAAGAAATTGTGGTATGCATAAGAATGTTGCAAGATTACTAGGAATGCACAAGTTTTGCTGATCGAACTGTTATTGTAGCTGCATTAGCAGTTCAGCATGTCATTCACCTTGCGAGTCATCTGTTTTTTGTCATGTGATGTATTTTATCTTTTTCGTTGGTTCCATTTTTGATTATATACATATTATTGCTGTTAATGATTAATTTCATTGATATTTTAATCGATCGATAGCGGTGTCTCAATCAATATAATTCCGAGTTTACTCAACAAAAGAGAATCTAGACATTCGAGCGTATTTATTAACTATCGACGAACGAAAAATGAATCACAATGTATATGCTTTTTATGAGCCATTCGAATTCATTCTCGGTTTTACTAGGTACACTTCCTCTACAATCCATATCGAGGAATATTTGGTCATGGGTGCGTACACAATAGTTCGCGGTATTTTGCAATTTTATAATATTTATAATAATATCGAAAGTATGATTATTATTATTTGATTATTCTAATTATATTTAATTGTGTTTTATAGTGATGAAATTATTTTTTTTTCTTTTTGAAAATATAGTTTAGAAGAATTTAGAATAAGATAATTAAATTTTAAAAAAATTAATCTGTAATATATGAATTATACAATGACTTGCATTAATATTCGAATATTCTATACAAGAGATTGTTGCTTTGTATATTTATAAATTTAATATAAATTTAATTGATTTATATATATAAATATATATATAATAACAATAAACTTTAATTAAATAAATAAAAATATAATTAAATATAATAAATAAATTAAATAATAAAAATTATATTATTAAAATATGAATACAATAAATATATAATAATAAAATATATACAATATATAATAAAATATATACAATAAATAATAAATACATTATACATTATACATATATTTTATATTTATGTTTATAAACATTATATGTTAATAAAATAAGTTAAATATAATAATTTTTTTTATTGAATAATTTTTTTTCATTGTTAAAATTTATTAAATTTTGTCATTAGTTATTTTATTGTACATTATTATATAAAATTTACATATAATTAATAAATAAAATTGACATTTTTATTATTATTATTTTTTTTATTATTATTATAATTACAATAAGTCTTTTAATATATGTTAAAAGCGATTAATTCAATAATATTACAACAAATAAATATATAAAATAATAATTTCCATTACATATTTTAATAATTAATGCAAATTATTATAAATTAATTAAAATATATTTAAATATTGTGTATTTGAATAATATTTTACTTTTCTCTTATGTTATAATTCTGCAATCTTAATTTTTCTAATGAATTGTAACAATTTCTAAATAACATATTAAAAAAAATATATTGAAACATTATTATATATAATTTATATATAATTATATATAATTTAATATTTGTTGAAATATAATTGTTCCCAATTTTGTTACTTTTTTTACGATTTTTATAATTTTTTATTTTATATTTTAAAAATTACAAAGATACGAATATATTTGACAATAAAACAAAATTCCAATATTAACTTTATTATTATTGCATATTCATTCACATGTATCCATTTAAGAATAAATTTCGAAAATTTTCGAAAATTCAAATATTAATATTCCATTTTATTTCAATCTCCTTTATATATTTTCTTTTATTTAGCATCATTGTAATAATTAAAGAAAATTCTTAATTTATATTCAACCGATTAATCACGGATAAATTCGACAGGGATGGGAAAACTTCACACGAATGTGAATTTTATGATTACAACGTGAGGCGATCTTCCATTTCATCTGGCTCGATTTAATTTGGCATAATTTTCCTTTTTCATAGAATATATCAATGAAATAATGCTTATCAATTATCTTGCTATTTCGGTCCATATATTACAATAAAAAGCGATAGTATGAGTACGAAAAAAAGCAATATAGCAAGAACGAACATATAAGCTTGCATAGCGACAAATAGTGTCATTTCATTAGCCAAATTGGATTGGTTGAAATCGAGTAAATTTAAATCCAACATCACGATCACGCGATAAAATGTTTGCAATCCTACTATTCAAATAATTTTGTTTTCATTTCCATCCCTTATTGGCTAAATGCAACATTCAATCGTTTTAAATGGATTTCCACGTGATTATCACGTGATTCTTGCGTGCATTCTCTATGTTTAATTGTAATTTTATTTTTATTATATAAAAAAAACTGCCATTGTTACCTTTTTTATATGCAATACAATAATCCATGTTTAATTGAAGACAAAATTAAATTCAATATATAGATTCAATATATATATATTATGTATATATGATAGATATATACATAATATACATATATATA
>NW_006263466.1:116222-119632 GCF_000469605.1 Apis dorsata
AAACTTATACTTTCAATTTAATTTTTATATATAATTATTTAAAATAATATATTATATATAATTATATAAAAATAATATTTAGTTTAGTATTATTATTATAATTTTTACTATTATTATTTGGTTTAATATTATAGTTTTATTAAAAACGTGTGAATTAAGAAAAAAATTATTTTATAAGATAATATACAATTAAATCATTCATGAAATAACATTACAATATTCAAGAATTATTTCTAAAGATAATTAAGAAAATTAATTTTAAATGAACAGAATTTTTAGTAAAATAAATCATTAAGTTTTAAATATATTCTTTCAATATTTGATTCTATTTCATATTTTTTTCACATTTGAATTTATTGAAAATTCGAATTTCTAATATATTTAAAAATAAATCTTTTTTTTCCAAGTACAAATACAAAAGATACGTAAGAAATCTAACTTGTTAATGTTCGAATTTAATTGTGACGTATTTGATTCTATCATTATTTTAATGTTGAGATAGAAGAATAAATTAAAGTTTCACAAGTAGACAGTTGAAATTACCTCGATATATTATCGGAAACTGTGAAAGCGAAAAGAGTAAACCTATAATATTCGAGCAAAGATGCGCAAATGCTGTTGCGTATGGAGTTTTCCATATGCAGAATATAAAATAGAACGAAAAAAAAATACTTTTTTAAAAATTAAAGGAGAAAATGACCAATAAAAAAAAGTAGAAAAAAACAAAACAAAATAAAAGTTGATAGATAAACATAAACAAACAAAAATAATGGATGATAAAATGGATGATAAAATTCATTAATTAGAATCTTGTTTTTATGTTAGGGACGATTTCTATAACGAGGAATAATTGGCCATTATATTATTTATATAATTTCATGTTTCTATTTCTTTCGGATATTTTCACGTTTATATATCGATGCCAGTAGCTAGATAAGTGATATACATTTCTGTATACATGTAATTTCTGCGTGCACCATCGCGTGTCTCTGCGCGAACGGATGCGATCAGCCGTAAAGGTAGATGGAAGAGCGCATGTAACGCACGGGATTGTTTCGTATCTGATGGCGAACGAGGAAAGAGAAAGAGAAAGACGAGAGAATGAGAGAATGGTAGAATGACAGTGAAGAATGGAAAACATGGAAGAGGCAATGAGGAAGAGTCGGCAGAGGGTCGCAGAGTGGTAGCGACGCTGGTCGTGGTTGTGAATCGGTTGGGATACTGCCAGTGTGAATGTACGGTGTGTCGGTGCATACACACGTGTTATTGATCGCGTCGAGCACTCGCTTATTCCTCGATGCTCGCCGTTGTTGCCTGGATGTCTACCGACTTCTCCGACACCTATATAGTTGAAACGGCAACCGCATTTTCCTACTAACTCTATTCTCTTAAAAACCACTTTGCATAAACCGTGTGGATCAGCAAAGCGAATTTACGAATTTCTATGTTTTTTTTTTATCTAGAAAAACACTAATTCTAAAATATTTTTTGTTTTTTGATTTCGAGTAAAAATAGTGTGAATAATTTGATAATTAGAAAAAATTTTCGAAAAAAATGTGAAAATTTTCAGTAATAATAAAAAAAATCGAATATATGAAATAAAAAATTTTTTTTTAATAATTTTTGAAAAAAATTAAATTTAAAACTTAATTTATCAGATATAGATAAAATAAATAAAAAAAATTCATGAAAAATATCTTAAATAAAATATCTTTTTGTCAATTATTATCATATATAATTAAAAGTTAATCAAAGTTACTTAGAAATTTTTCTTAATCTTTTCTTTTTTAATTTTTAAGAGAATTAAAAAAAAAATCAACTGATTATTTTATCAGTTAATCAATTCGCATGTGGAATAAAATATAATTAGTTTATCAATCAAGTGCAGTTAAACATTATCAAACACAGATTATATACATGTTACATTTATGTCACATTATGGGGGATGCTAAATATCAACGAACGCGCACAATAAAACAAAAGGTGGCGAGAGGATGGCAACTAAATATATGAAAATTTATTCATTCAAATGTTATAAAATTTATTATTAAAAATTACCATTTTATTAATATTTTATTAATAAATTTATATATATATTTATATATATATTAATATATATTAATATTTATATATATATTTTTTTTATATATATATTATATATATAATTTATATATAAATTTATATGTTCCCTAATTATAATTAATATTTTTTACGATTTGTTTCATTTTTAAAGTAATTTTATAAAGAAAAAAAACACGAATAATTATAGAAATAAAGGAGAATAATATATATACGATAAAGTAAATGTGTAAATTGCCTGTGAACCAATCGAATGAAACAAAGGAGAGAAGGGAAAATTATGTGAAATAGTTGGATTTACATGGATACTATAACCGGAGTAATTATTCGTATTATTGTTTCGATTCACAAATTTTCAGGCGTTATGTTCTCTGTTTATAATATTTGTATGTTCGGAGTTTCAAGTAAATCCATAGAATCCGAATAATATGAATATCCACAATCAGTGGGCAATATCCATGTTAGTCGAATAATGCGAATATTCGTATAAGCCGGATCATACGGATGTCCGCCAATTTATAAATTCGCGCAATTGTATGCAAATTCCATTCAGAGAAAATAAGTGCGTGTACATAAATTTCGAGGTTTTTAATTAATGTTCGTTGAATTTTTTATCGGTTTCAAAAATCGATTATTGCATTAAATTAAAATAATCATAAATAAAGATCAATATTCACTATTTATTTATTTATGAAGAAAAATCATTGTTGATCATGAATCAAACATCGTGAAATTCATGTTTGTATGCGACATTTTTTTCCTGTAAAATATTTGTTCCGTTACTGTGTTCCTCAATATTATTTTCAGAATTTTTGTTAGAATAGATAATAACTTTTATAGTATTATAATATAAAAATAATTTTTTTTCTATTAATAGAAAGTTTTTTATAAGTGAAATATAAAATAATTTTAAACAATAACGAAAATAAAAAAGAAGTATATAAATCAATTAATATATTTCAAAAGTAAGAAACAATTAGTGTATCCCACTTTTATCTAATACTATATCATATATTAAAAACTTATATTAAAAATTTTATATATTATTTAATTATCCTGAATAGTTAACATATTAATAAAAACTTGATCATTTAGATATTGCTATCGTAATATAGAAACTTAAAATTGATTTTAATCACTCAATTATTTAAAAAAATAAAAAAATTTATTTTTCCAAAAATCTATAAATATAACTTTTTTTAAATAATCTAATATGTTTTATGTAATATATACTTTTTATTTTATTAAAAATTATTTTTAAAAAATATTAATTAACAAAATTAAATCTTATTTATAAAATAAAAAATTATTATTAATTAATTAAAATTAAA
>NW_006263466.1:120042-130012 GCF_000469605.1 Apis dorsata
TTAAATAAATTGTTAAAATGTAAAGAATTTTTTATCTTCGATTAATGTCATAATTTATTATGTAAAAAGTTAGGGACACAGTAATTAATTTAAATACATCATTTTATTTCATGAATTTTCATCTCGTGGATGAAAATATTAGAAGAAACAAGATAGAGCCTTATCTCGGCTCTATTTGTTTGCAGTTAATCTGATTTTTACTTACATGACATTCGATGGGAATCGGCCGTTAGGATTCACCACGACGGCATGCATATCTTTCGTGCAATTGTATTTTCCCTCCGCATCGATGCAATCGCGTGGCGTTCGCTTTTTCATCTTTATAAACCGTCTAAATTTTGTTGAAAAATTGCATTTTTTCTTTGTCTCTCTGCAATTTTTTTTATTTTTTTTCATTTACAAGACCCGAAGCGATTTTTTCATTGTTTCGATTGCAAGAATTAAACGATTAACTGGCAGCATATCCGAATGAAAAGTTTTAAAGCGTTTCAATTTAATCGCGTGAAAGAAACCGAACTCCTATATTTTAAATTTTCATCGAAGAAATTGAACTTGTACAAGAAGCAACAGTTTAATTAAACTATAGAAGTTTTTTATAGAAAAATTCGCTCCAGTTGGTACATCTTCAATGTGCGATTGCAATTTCAATTTTTCATATTTACTTTGATCGAAAATCACGCATAGAAAAAATTGTATTTCTTTAATGTAATGATTATGGCAAAAATTGTGGATTTGCGTATATCTGTGTATATGCACGTTTAAAGAATGATTTGTTTTTTTTAAATTCGTGTGATTCAGTTTTAAACATTTGTATCCCAATATATACGCATAATATGTAATCATTAAAAGCAGCTACGAATTTTGTCTTTTTTGTTCCAATATTTCTTTCATGCTCAAACTCGCCAAGAAGAACATGGTAATTTAGAGGCTTTAAAGAATGCTTTTAGTTACGTGAGAATTTAAAATGAGAATTTGCGCGAAAAGAATTCTTTTCTTCTTCTAAACTCGTAAAAAATATGACTTAAAAAACAGTTTTCAAGGATGGATTATCTGCGGATGGACAATTACTCTTTTCTCTCTAAACCAGATATGATGAGAGTCTATTTTATTTCACATGGATTTACACGGATTTCTTTTTCCGCTCGGTTTCTATATCTACTACATTATTTGCACAAGCAAAGTTCTTTGTTCACTTCTAATGAATCGAATAACTGTATGAAACAAATTGTTTCATTCTAATAGAATCTAATCGCTAGAAATTGATTGATAACCACGTAATTTTCCGAATTCTTCTTTCGATATAATCCAATCGAAAACTCGGGCCATATCACGGTTGAATAAAAAAAAACGTAAATATCGATTCAGAAAAGTTGAAGACGTTCAGAAAAGTCAGCGACGTTGGCTCATTCAACCAAATTGCTATTTTCTTTTTTTTTCTCTCTCTAGATTTCTTATTAGCTTTTTATTATTTTGGAAACTTAATCGTTGGAATAAAGAAATAAAAATGAATGTTAGATATTATAACAATAATAATTTTTTAATGTCTTCAAGTCATTTTTAAAAATAATGTTGCAAGTGTTTATGATGATTTTGATATTTTCGCAATGATACTTACTCAATTTAATTTCAAAGTTTAAAAGCAATATTAATTTTCTGCTATTTTCTTAGCGATTAATTAATTTTATTATATTAAATTTATTTTATTATTTATTTATTTTATTTTTTTATTCTTTTTAATCAGCATCGGTTATTACATAGAAATCTAATTGAAAGTAGGTTTCGAACTATCAATAAGAAAAAATCAAAAAAACTATTCATTTTAAAAATTTTTTATATATAATACATAATAATATACATAACAAAAATGTAAAATATATGAAATAAATATATAAAAATATATAATATATTTTTTCTATTTTTAATTTTGTGGTAATCGATAATTTAAAACTTAATATTACTATATATATTAATATTATACTAGTATACTATATATACTAATATTACTAATAATACTAATTAATATTTTTCTCTTTTTTTTCATTTCTTTTTATTATTTAATTTCTTAAAATCTTAAATTAAATAATCTATATTCGTAAATAAATGAATAAATAAATCAATAATTTTTATTAGATGTAGATGTTTGCAATATTCTAAAACGAAATAATAGAATACATATAAATTTTGTTAGAGTAAGAAATAATAAAAAATAAACATAAAGAGAAACATAATTGTATAACAAGATAAAGAAAAGAATATTTATTTGATTAAATTTTCTTTTTTTTTTATTTTTCTTCAAATTTTTCTGTATTTTATAAAACAACCAAGAAAACCATTCGTTTCTATGCAAATACAGTATTTCAAATTTGTTATTCGAATTCGTTTTTTGACGGAATTTGGCAAACGTCATTAGCAGATTTATCACATGCAATGAACATACATTATTAATAACTATCATTGATAGAACTACGTGCATAAACACGAATTACGAAATTTATGAACATTCTTTAATTTGAGAGTGGAATTATTGTTTGACTTGCTTATGAAGAATCTTAAATATAAAAAAAATAAATTCGAATAGAATTTTGAAATTATGTTGTATAATGTAATAATATCAATGGATGAAATTTTTGTTTTTTTGTATGGAATTTATATAAATTCGATGATCTTTTTTAATTTAAATTTTAAATTTTTTAAATTATTCATTTATAATGCAATAATGTTTCAATTCAATAGTTATTATGATAAATGTGTATGTTTTAAGAATCTTTTCAAACTCATTTATATATTTCTTTTTCGAATTCGAAGAAGTTACATTAGTTTTATATATTCTTGATACGAAGGAAATTAATCATCAAAAATTCAAAATGAAATGTGACCAATGATAGTATAAAAGATTGTCGTAGTTTATCGAAGATGAATCGCATATTCGATAAATTCGATTGTCTGACATATATGTGAGCGATTTATTAATGATTTCAGATTATTTGTCGTTTAGTTATAACCGATAGCTTTATGCTCGCTCATATTCGACACACGCGAATTGATAATGAGATTTGCCCTCGTGATTGAACAAATATAGCAAAAATCATGATTCAACGCGGTCATCCGAGATTTTCTATCTATCATTTTTTTGTTGTTTTAATAGATCATAATATTAAAAGTTAATAGTTAATAATTAAAAAATTCTATTTGCAATATCTTTATGAATATTAAGATGATATTGATACGTCTTACGATCTCTATTGTGGTTTCTCTCTCGTGGCTTTCTATCTATCAACCAATCATAACTTTAGCTTCGCATGCATGAACATTGACCGAGTTCCGGGTCGATTCCGCTGAGAATATAGAACAAACTTGTTCAGAAGTTCACTACTAATTGTAATAATACAAAATAAAATCGAAGTAGGTTGAACAATAAATGTTGTCAGCACGGAGAAAACAAACTCGTAATTCTTCCGTTGAAGATATCGATTTTATGCTTCAAGGTTATTAGCAATGAGACGAAATATATTGAAATATAATTATAAAATTTCAAATTTTATACATTCTTATAAATAAATGTACAATTCTTACAAGTAAATATAGTATAAAAAAATATATAAAAATATAGTATAAATATAGTATAAAAAAAGAAAAAGAAAAAAAATAACATTTATAAGAATTGGAATTTATATAAGATTTTTAATTAAAAATAAATATTTATTACGTTTAAATAATAAAATAAGTATAATCGAATCTACAAGTATTTGCATTTTTACTAATTTGTGTTTATTTATAGCATTTATATAAGTTGAGCATGATCTCTATTTTTTAAAATTTGATTATATTTGATCCTATCATATAATTTAAGTTTATATAATTTTATAAGAAGAAAACATATGCTATTATGTTATTGCAGTTTATAAATGTACTTTCTTTTTTTCAACTTTTTTGTACTGCAAAAATTATAGCAAATAAAATATCGAATCATATCGGCACGAGTATGAATATAATTAATTTAATCTAAGTACTAATTTAAATACTAATTTAATTTTATGAAATTAGCATTTACATTTTACATTTTACACTTTACATTTTACAATTAGTATTATATATAAAAATTACTATATCAAATATATCAACCTATATAGAAAACATATCAATTTAATCTTTTTCTTTTAAATTTTCAAAATTTTTTAATCTTTTGTTTTTTTGTGTTCCAAAAATATGAAATTTATCGAATATTTTTTTATTAAAATGGTAGACGAAATTAAATTATGAAAAATTATTGTAATTATTTGTAATTCTGTTCTGAGTTTTAGGGCAGAATCGCGTTCACTCATGCACATATGCATAGATATTTATACACATATCGCATATAAAGCATTTCGCTCGCAGTTCGTTTTCTCGCGTTAAATTAATTATAGGTATCGCTATCATTTATTTTCATTTTTCCTGCAGCGAATTGCACCCTGTCTTCGTTTCTATCCACATTTCCTCTATATCTATCTAACTAAGCACTCTGCGCTGTTGTCAACCTCTTAGTCAAACACAGAATGCAACCTGCTTATACGAGCCAGAACTATTAACCGACCGAATTATCGCCATCTGATTCCTAGTCAGACTTTCTATCTTAAATGAAAATAGACATCTGGTTAATGCCCCTGGATGCATTCTCGCTTTTAGCTGCAATTCAAGCCTGGCCGCCTTTCTCTCTCTCTCTCTCTCTCGCTCTCTCGCTCTCTCTCGCGCTCTCTCTCTCTCGCGCTCGCTCTCTCGCTCTCTCTCGCGCTCTCTCTCTCTCGCGCTCGCTCTCTCGCTCTCTCTCGCGCTCTCTCTCTCTCGCGCTCGCTCTCTCGCTCTCTCTCGCGCTCTCTCTCTCTCGCGCTCGCTCTCTCGCTCTCTCTCGCGCTCTCTCTCTCTCGCGCTCGCTCTCTCGCTCTCTCTCGCGCTCTCTCTCTCTCGCGCTCGCTCTCTCGCTCTCTCTCGCGCTCTCTCTCTCTCGCGCTCGCTCTCTCGCTCTCTCTCGCGCTCTCTCTCTCTCTCTCGCTCTCTCTCTCTCTCGCACACACACACACACACACACACACACACACATCTCTTTGTAAGCCCATTCATCGCTGATTGTGATTTTGGAGGGATGCAATTTGAATTTCTTGAAATTTCCAAGAAAATGCTTTCCCATGTTTTATCTATTAGAATATTGTTGACATTATTGATGAATAGACAACTGTTGTGAAACACAGAATTCTTAAAATATTTAAAATTTATTGATGATTTTTGTCTACAAAAATTGAGAAGATTTATTATAAAGAGAAATTTTTGTTTATTATGTAAAAATTTTTTTAAAAAAATTGATATTTTTTTAAACTCATTTATTTTTTTTTATTTTTTCGGATGAATTTTTAAATCTCTTATTTATAATGTTGTTTCTTATTTTAATAATATTTCAATAATTTTGTAATATGAATATATGAGTATATATGATATATATAAGTACTATATTATAAAATGAAATTATTTAATACTGTTACTGTAACATAAAAAATGTTGAAATTTATATGAATATACTTTTTATATGAAATTTGTAATGAATGAGTAAATTTTAATATTTTCATTGATTTATTTGTAATTTGATAATGATACTCAATCTATTAAATTATTTATATATTTTCACTTTTTTGTTTTCCAAAAAAATTCTAATAATAGTATTTGATATTTCTTACCAAATTCGTTATGTGATCATTGAATTTTTAACTTCATCAAACATAAGTAAAAATTCTAATATATGTCAATGTATTCGTAATTATAAAAAATTCGTAGATTCAAATAAATTCATCGTTATTTGTTCTTCGTATAATCAGTTGTATAAGAAATATTTTAAATACGAAAGTTATTAATTTTTAATATTTAATAATTGGATATATATAAATTTTAATAAAAATAATATATTTATATTATAATAAAAATCGAAATAATATTAATTAAAGTAATATTTCTTTCAAGATATATATCAAAAATTTACACAATTATATGCAATCTCGCTATTCAAAAACGTTTTTCCTAATCACGATAAAGTATAGTTTTTTCGATTAAGTTTTTTCTCCTGCCAGTCATTTTGTGCAACGATATTCTATTGGTTTAACGCGCATGTGCATGTCTCATAACGACGCATTTTATCTCTATCTTGGCGACAAGACTTGAATGCTCCGAGGATCGTAATACATTTCCATTGAACTCTGCTGGCTGACAATGACCATTACATAAAAATTGACGTTACTTCTAGGAGCTACTTTTCTCCGCTATCTATTATAGTTCACAGTACACTGGTGCGTCGTTTCGAGGCTCAAGTTTTCTTTTTTTGTAGCATCGTAGCATTTGTAGCAATCTCGATGGCGCTTGGACTATATAGATTTTTTTGTATTTTTACTCTGTATATTTCATTTGAAATTCGATGTTAACATATAAAGCACAATGCAAATGACTGACAATTGTTGTATGTATTCTCATATATACAATACAGTTTTATGTTTATATATTATATAAATTATTATATTATATATTATATAATTATACAATGATATTTTTTGTTATATACAATGATATTTTGTTTTTTATTTTTTATTTTTTAGCTTTGATTACATTGATCATTGAAATAATTTATGTATTTTATATGTACAATTTCTTGTTATTGATTTTATATTTGCTAATTTATATAAATCGTTTTTTTTTATCGCTTTTTTTTCTTTATCATTAACAGTGTTTCTTTTGAAGAAAATCGACAGTTATAAATATTAATATTTATATGTTTAATATTTTTAATTTAATTTTAATATTTTTTTATTTATTTATAATAGAATAATTTATAATTTATAAATTTTTTTCGAATATTCAAACTAGGTATTTTTAAATATCTTATTATTAAAATAAGATTTTAATTAAAAAGTTTGTTTTATTATTTTTTATCAATAAATTTTTCCTTAATAAATTTAAGTTTTCTTATACAAAATTTTTTTGACAAATTTATAAATATTAATATTCATTGTATAATAAATATATATATAAATGTTATAAATTTTATCTAGCAAAAGAATTATATTTAAAAATTATAAAGAATAAAAATTATTATATATAAATTATGAAATTATTGATTTTGTGACAAAAATCGTTTTTGTTATATTTTTTCAATATCTCTATCAAAGATATAAAAATGCATTAAAAACTAATTAAATACATGACACTGTATTAAATACATGACTTTGTTAATCAAAACTAATATTAATCAATACTATCAAAGATGTTTTATTACATTTTTCTTTACTCTAATGTTATAGACATCAGATGTTTTTAAAATAGTAATGAAATTCATATTTTATTAATAATGCAAGTTTAAAATTAGAGTTTAAAATTGTTAAAATGCGCATTATACAATTTCTGAATATATTTATCATATTTTATCCTATATATTTTTTTTTTTAGTTTGTAAATTTATATTTTCGTTTGTTAGTTTATATTGTAAATGTAATTTTCTTATTGTAAAATTTTCAAAAATAAATTAAAAATTTTTTTATAATTGAAAAAGAACTTTTTGGTGAATTTTATATATATAAATATATATATATATATATTTATTTATTTTTCATGTAACATATACGTTACATGAATTATATACTATAATTTAGAAAGATTTTGAAAGTGAAAATGACATTCAGGTTTACAATGCTATACAATGTTTCTTTTTTCAACAGAAGAATAGATAGAATGAACAATATTTCACAAAAATTAGAAGATTATGCCAAAAGAATTATTCAATTTATATAAAAAATAACTATATGCATTAATTATACAAATGCCTTAATCAACATAATATTATATAAGAAGTTATAAAATAGAATTGATGATTAAATTGATTATTAATGATTATTGAATATATCATTAATTAGAAAGATATAATTGCATTGTAATGTAGTTCTTCAAAATCTATTCTTCAAAATTCTTCAAAGACAAAAAATGTATAATATATTTATTTGAAAAGTTAAAATTCGAAGTAGTCATATTTCTATGTGCATGTATATATGGATATATATGCCTGCATAATTAGAAAATGAGTTTCGTAAGGTTTTGTTTTAATGTATTGCAAAAGTGAAGCAAAGTTTAAAGAATACAGCAAGCAGAACAATTGTCCGACGAGTTCAGAAAGGGCAGTTTTAAGGTTACAATGTGCCAGTTATTGTTGCGTTTGTATTTATTTTACTGTTATCCTAAGCATATGAGCAATTGTAATTGTACGTCCAAGTTGCAACTAATTTGTAACATATCATGGTCATTATATTTGGATTATTATTATCATCACATATTTTTAAAATTTCTAATTAAAATGATCAAACTTTATTTTTATCGATTGCTAAATTTATCTTGATAATATTGTATCAAATTCAAACTTTTTTCAATAATTATTTCTCTATTATAGTAATGTTTCATATTTACTCTTAAAAATTTTTATTGTGTGTATTTTTATTATATTTGTAAATATGAATCTTTTCAAATCAAAAATAAATGAAGACTATAAGAAAAAACTTAATAAATTTTGTTAATTTTATTATGTTATTATATATTTATTTATGTTATATATTTAAAAAAAAAACTTTCATACTTTGTTCTATGCTAATGTTTCATATTACTACTGTATTCTCTTATTACTTATACTCTATATTATATTCTATATTACTATAAATGTTATTAATTTCAAGATATTTTAATTATAAATATATAGAAAAATAACTTAACAATTCCATTAACATTGAAACTGTCCTTTCTTTCTCTAAAAATTAAAAAATTTCACTTATCAATTTTCTATGAGCTTTATTTAAAAAACTTTAAGAGACCGGAAAATAGAATTTTGATTTTTGATTAAGTATCTTTTTAATGTTTTGAATATCATTTCTTTATTTCTATTATATTTAATATAATATATTTATAATATAGCTTCTTTTCATTTTAAAATATCCATAAAAATTAAAATTTATCATTTATCATTTTTTTTTATGTCGTCTTTTTAATAATTTTTAATTTTTCTAATTTTATTTAAAATTTAAAAGACATACAGAATTTAAAATATTTCAATATATGTTGAAAAGTAAAAGAATATTAGATAGAATAATTCAATTAAAAAAAATTATATAAATATATTTTTTTATCCCATAATATGAATCAGAAAGTATCTTCTCTTTCGATAAATGTATATTTAATAAATATTTTGTTAGTAAGAAATTTTTTTAAATCTCTTTCCGAGAAAATTTATTTTTCAAATAATAGTCTAAAACGGAGTTTTTGTCTGGAAAAGATGAAGCTGTCGTATAATTATGGATCTCGTTAGACGGACGCAGTAGTATGACTCCTATTTAATTAGTATTATCATTCTACGGTGGCCCGCATTGTTCAGTTAATACATGCATCGTGGTGCGCGAAAAGTCAATGCAATTGTACAAAATTTTTCTTTGTGTTTTCTATGATAGAAAGATTAGAAGATGATGCGGCGTGGCATATTCTTAAAAAATTATATTTTATCAAGATACATTTTGTCTGAGATTTCATAAACTCGACCAAGATTTCCGACTAATTATTATTATAATAATTTCTTCTTTTACTATTTCTCATTTAATTAGATTTGGCCGTTACATGTTTTTTAGAGAAAATTTTCTAATCTTTTCAAAATAAAAAATTTGATTCTAAAAATTTAATGATCAATCTTGAATTTTCTTAATTAATGATAACCTTGATAATATTGAAATATGTAATAAAATTTAATTTAATAAAATAAATAGAAAGGAATAAAATTATAAAAAAAGAATTATAAAAAAATATGAAATAAATAATTATATAAAAATATGAAAATTTTGGATTTTTATATGATTATTAATGTATCAATATAATTAAGAAGAATAACAAATGTAAAAAAAAAAAAAAAATAACTGCATAAAATATCGTCTTT
>NW_006263466.1:130341-136290 GCF_000469605.1 Apis dorsata
TCTTTTATTATTATTATATATTATTATTATTAATATTATTATATTACTAATTATTGTATCATAATGTCATACCATATTGTACCATAATCATTATTATTTATTAAGTCATTCTTTTTATAATCATTAAGCATAAAATATAATATTATGGAAATTAAAGTATTAAAAAGGTTTATTTCTTCTAAATATTAATAGATAAAATATCTATGATTATATAACTTTCTGAAATTGTTATTTGATATTGATAGTCTAAATAAATAAATATCATTTTTCTTTTTTTTTATAATTAACTGCATTTTTAATCTGTATAATCATTAACAAGATCATATACATTACATAATTCTATTAGGTATTTAATTAGTCATTAGGTATTTAATTAGTTAATTGGTTCTGTGAATTGAATTTAAAAATATCAATAATTTAAATACTGATATTTATGTACAATTCATAACATTTGTAAATGTTAAGAATATTTAGAATTATTTTTGCTGTAATTGTTGTTGATATTAGTTTTAAAAAACCATTGATCTTGAGTTTCCTTAAAACCTTGAAAAGAATATGAATTTTTATTATTAAATACGTTTCTACATTTTCTTTATTATCGATGATATGTGTTATGAAATTATAGTAACTCTTGTAAATTAACTCTTAAATTAAACTCTTGTAAGTTATAGAAAATGTGATTATTCAAATAATAAGTAAGTAATTTATTGATTTACTATTTTTTCGATCAATTGATAATTTATTCAAACATTATATTATAATCTGTACTTATACATACTAGTAATTTTTTAACTATTTATAAGATATCTTTTTGTAGATATCTTTTTTACAATTATAAGAAGAATACATTTTGTTATCTCGCTGAATTTTATAAGAGCAGATTTAAATTGATGTAATATCTTATTTGCTATTAATTGCTGATGTAGAAAATCTATAAGATACATTTCTTTATGTAATTATTAATATGCTTACTGTACTATAATGAATTATATATTTTAATAAAATATAAATAAATAAATAAAAATAAAATTTGAATTAAAAATTGTTTTATTTTATTATTATCACAATTATTTTGATTATATTCAATCTTAAGAATCAACTTTTTGGAATATCAACCTTTTGAAATATCAAATTTTCAAGAAATAACAACAATGAAATGATTGTAAATGAAAATTTTATAAAAAAAAATGGACTCTTTATGTAATTTATTACGATATATTCTTTCGCTAACTTTCTAGTCTTCGACCATTAATAATCTTGATTTTTTTCATAATAAAATATAACAAAAATAATAAAGAACAATCTCTAACAAATTAAAATTTCCAAGAAATATAGTAATTCGATATTTCTTAAATTTTATGAATTTAAGTTTTTCATAATATGTACTTTGCTGAAGTACTGAAGTGCTTAATCATTAATTTTTTTTAAAATTTATTTTTCATTTATATAAATAAAATTTCTTGTAATGAAAGATTAATTGAGATTGCACGATATTTTTATTTTTTATAATAAAATAAAATAACAAAATTTAATGTTTAAAAAATCATTTCAGAATTTTTGATTATTAAGTCTCAAGTTTGTCACAAATTAAAAATCCCTGTAGCAATTACATTATTCTAAAATTGATAATAAAAATACATTTCTCGGGAATTTTTCGTAATTTCTTATATTCGATCCTTATTCTTGGTTTTGCCAATCGATGCAATTATTTGATTCGCGCAATCGCGTTATGTAGAGGGTTCGATCCGAAATTGCTTCATCGGCGGATGCGTAATTAATTGCAGGACCGTGTCGCAATATCGTGAGAGAACCGTGCGGTTACATGTCACCACTTCGCAGCCATATACAGCGCTCGAAAGAGCAGGTCCTTTGATGTCGACTCTCTGATATCATTAACATTACTTTCTGCTTCTCTTTCCCCTTTCGCCCTCTATGCCTTTTTTTATTCCTTTTTTTTTTCCTTGTTTATTTATTTATGTACTTGTTCTTCTCAGTCATATACTTTATTTTCCTAAGTTATTTTTTTTTGAAACTGTTTTTTTTTTAAACTAATTATCGATTTTATTGTTATAATAATTTGATGTCATAATCTTTATATTATATTATATTAGAATTAGTAAATTTAACCCTTAAAATTCCTATGTCGAATGTGGTTCGACATTACACCAACTTCAATGTCGACTTAGACTCGATATTATACAACGCAGTTTTTAAAATAATTTAAAATGTTTTTTTTTCTTTCAAATACTTTGTAATATTTTTTATAATATTCTATATATATAATATTGAGACCTCTTTTTATATCCTTTTTTGTAAATGAATTAAGGAGTTGTTGCTAGATAAAAAAAAAAAAATTAAAGAATGAAAAGAGTTAATAGTTCTTTAGTAATTAAGATAGAATAAAAAAATTTTTCTAAGAATAGTTTTAGTTTCGGATAATTTTGTTAGTTAGTATTACTATTCAATTATTATAATTTAATTTTTATTTTTATTTTTTTATACTTTTATTCTTCTAACATGCAATCTAAATACTACTTTTCCTCATTTTTTGTTTCAAACAGTTTTTTTTTTTTAATTTTAATTTTAAACTAATCTAAAACCAAAAATATCTATATTTTCAAAATTATTTATTATACTTTCTTGATAACTCTTCTTTTATTTATTATTTTATGAATAATGATAATAATTATTATCATGTTCATGTCATAATTATTATCATTATCATTAATTATGATATAATTATTTAATATGTAATTGATATTTTATTATAACTCTTACACAATTCTCATGCATATCCATATTATTGGAAATTTATTTATTATTTGTAAAAAAAGAAGAAATGTTACAACATCACGCATAACAATTACGATACAATTGTTAATTACAATACAAATGTCTTGATTATTTTAATTTCAATATATGTATTTGTATTTACATCGATTAACATCATATTAATGAAAGCAATATAACTAATAATAGATAACGTGAGCTCGATCAATAACAACATTTTTCCATTACATCATATTATGCGTCATATTCAATTAAACATAAGATTTTCTTATTTACCTATTCTTTTTCGCTTCTTATATTTTGATGTTTTTCATCCCACATACCTATCGCGAATCAAGATTCGAGTTCATCCTTATTTATTTCGTTTCCATCGTATTGTATATATAATATTAGAATCCTTAAAGCGGATTCGACCGATCAAGGAAAAAAAAGACCATTGTTCCTATGTTAGAGATCTAGAATCCGACGTGAGAATCACCGTCGAATTGAACCTCGTATTTATCAGTTACAAGGCAGTGAACGTCGTTCACGATCGTGAAATACTGCCAGTTACGGTTGAAACTATATGAGATAGATTGTGTACAAGCCAAAGGACAGAAAGAGAGTTTCCTCTAATACCATTCTTAGCATCAGATAAATGCATTTGTTCTGGTACTTGCACTTATTGTTAGTTACTTTTATATAAAAGATAAATGAATATAATTGTATATATAATTGAATATAATTGATACAATATTATATATTGTATATATAAATTGAATATAATTGTATGTATAAAAATAAAACATTCAATTTTAATGTATTTTTAGAATTTTACATTACAATAAATTGTTAGTAAATTCTGTAAAGCATTTTCCAAATTAAAATTAACAAAAAATTATCTATTATTACTATCAAAAAATATTGTCTAACATAAAATCATTGATTATTAAAAATAATTAAAAATGATATTAAAATTAATTTAAAGTTTAAATTATAAAGATACAATTTTATATGAAATGAAATTAGAAAAATAAATTTTATGAAATAATAAATTTTGAAATAAACGTATAAAATATAAATATCTTGTTCTGTTAATAATCATTTATTAACTCATAGTTAATATGTCATTAATATCTAAAAACTTTTTATAGAAATAAAAGGTTTCATTATCTTTAATTTTGCAAATTCTTGCAAACTAGGAGCAGCAGTGGTTCTTTCTATCGATTGCATCTATAGTAACGATCCGTAAAACATTGGAACACAAGATGTAAGATAAAATAAAATTTGCTTTTTTCGTTATGGCTGCTTCCGAGAAGAAAAAGTTACATTTTTTGATCGTCGCATTGCGGCGAAAAGTTTGCAAGCTTTCTCAACTAGCACTCATGCTTCCAGTTCGAGTGCATTCGAGTCCTAACTCCCTTTGGGGCATCGATCTCTCGCTTGCCTCTATTCGCGCCGTCGCTAGACATGTTTTTCGCAGTCTGTAGGATGTTTGGAACCGTTTGTGCACATTACAGAGCCTGAGACTCTCGATCAGAACAATGTCGCGACGTGTAGTGCAAAGGTGAAGCAGTTTATGGGTCAAGCGTTGACTACTCAAGTGCAATCAATCAGTTAGCGAACTAATAGGTCGGGCGATTTGAGAAGAAAAGCACAGCGGAACATTCAGTAGACTCGTTGCTTTATACACAAGACTTTCTGGAGAGTTGATGTTATCGATTCCGACTAAAATAAATTTTATTTTGTTGTCTGATGGTATTCTTAATGATGGTGAATGAATAGTTGATATAATTGCTTTATTTTGTTATTTTGTTATATTTGATATTTATATTTATTTATTATGATATTTATTATGATATTTATACTTTTGCAAATTTATAAACGTGATTTGAATTACATAATTTTAATATATGTGTGATTGATTAGATTTTTAAATATTTTTACATAATCCTTGCAATTTAGAGTTTTTAAAAATATTAAATTTTCAAATATTAATATATATATCATCGAACGTACTTATAAAATTTATTTTTGAAAAAAATTATATTTGTATCTATAAATCTATTTTTTTATTAAAATTTTATTAATTTAAGTCTTATAACATATTTGTTTATTTAATATAATTAATAATTAAATTAATATAACAATAATTAATAATTAAATTAATATAATATAATTAATATATTACATTTATTTAATATAATTTTTTTTATTATTTAATATTTGTTTATTTAATATAATTTTATAATTCAAAATATCTTTTCTTATNTTTTATTATTTATTTCAGAAAATTAATAACAATTAGAAATAGAACATAAATAGTATAAAATAATTTATTTATTAAATTAAATATAATAAAATAAATAATAAATTTATTAAATTTAATTAATCATAAAGAAAATAGTTCTTTTTATGATTTCAAATTTTTCAATTATAAAATTTATAAATTTTCTATATATATTTTTATGTCTAATAAAATTAATTTAATTCTTTATACAATTCCACAACACTCGAAAAAAATCTCTTATTAAGAAATTAGAAATTTTTTATTTTTTCAAAACTTAAATGTATTAATCTATAGTATTCGAATATAACGCAAAACTTTTAGATGTCAAACAATCGTGTATATCAGTGATATATTGATTCCTTCGATCAAGACAAGATATCTATATACTTGATATGTTTATTGCGAATACATCATAATAGTCATGCTATCGTTGTTTCCTAAGAAACGTAATTGTGTTCCAGTTTTACAATATATTCCAAGAATTTATAAAAATTAATAGAAATATCCAGGATTTGATTTGATTATAATGCATCATGGAATGAGTGACATTTTTATTTGATGCTATGCAGATATTATTGTTTAATATCGATAATGACATAATTCAACAAATTTCAATTTTGTTTTAAAAAATTACAAGATCTACGTTATTTTTTTATTTTTATAAATTTAATATCAGTAATTAATTAATTGATTATTTATTAATAAATTATAATAATAATTAATAATATAATATAATAATAATTAATAATATAATATAATAATTATAATATATAATATAATAATTAATAATAATAGTATAGTAGTTATTTATTTATAAAATATAAATTATTATTTATAATATATAAATATTTATTTATAAAAATATTATGAAAATATAAATTTCAAAAAGT
>NW_006263466.1:137000-138396 GCF_000469605.1 Apis dorsata
AATTATGTTAATAATAATAACAAGCAGTAATACATATGATTTTTCGATGAATATAAATAATTTTGTGGATAAATTGAAAATCGAAAAAATTAAATAATTATTGAATTTGCTCATAATATTTCATAAAATTTGCAACTAAATGTAAAATTCAAATTCATTGTGAAAAATGAGATCAAATAGGATAATAGATGATTTCAAAGAATAGATAATTTAATGAAAAATTTATATTTTTCATCCATTTCAAATAAAATGGATATAAATATCTTCAATATTTTCGAAGAAAAACAGTTTTTATACATCTTATTTTGTATATAGAAAAAAATTTTAAATATAGGAAAAAACTTGCCCAAAATAATGTTCATAGATATTATTCATTTAATATATATAATATATATAAAAATTTCATTAAAATATTTCATGAAAATAAATATTTCATTTTAAGAAGAAACTCTTTTAATAGCTTCATCTGAAAAATTTTTGTTTTTTTTCTTCTTCTTTTTTTTTTTCTCGTTTTTCTTCTTTCTTTTCCTTCTGCTCTAAATTGTTCTTATTCCGGATTGATTATGAAATCTATAAGATAACCGTATGTACACCGCAAACAAACTTTTTCCGTTTTATATCTTTGCGAGATAAGAACGAAGCATACAGACCCGATATATGCGGCCAACATATACACAAACGTGAATAATTATTACATTTTACAATAATTACATTTTTTCATATATAACATTCACCAACCATACCATATAACGACGTACAATGCTTCAAAATAGTCAAAATGCAGAAAAAAATCAATTTTTCAAATATGTTTAAAGTCAATGAAAACTTAAGATATATTTTGAAATATTTAAAGTATAAAAATAAATTAAAAAAAATAATTCAGAACTTTTTAAGAGTATTTTGAAAACAAAAAAAAAATACATGGATTATAAGATCGCATTTTCTTTTGAAATTATTCAATTTTTCCAAGTTATATTTTTTATTGGTAAGACTTTAATTAAAATTAATTACATAAAAACATCTTTTCAGCATATAAATATATGCAACATATAACTGTTTTTAATTTTTTGAAAAATATGTTTTTGAAAATATCTATTTTTTCATTATTTTTTAATATTTAATAATGTTTATAAAATGAAAGTCACAATGAATGAATTTGTATAACTGTATTTATTATATTTAAGATGGATATGTAAAATTTAATAAAAATTTTTTACTAATATTTACTTGTTTGGAAGTTAAAACAATAAATATAATAAATAAATATTATTCAGAAAAATTTTAGATTAGATTAATTTTCAAAAAATCTATTTCATAATTATTTAATTAATTAATAAAAATTATGATTTTATATTATTTCATATTTTTATATTTATATTATATTATTTTTATATTA
>NW_006263467.1:0-5798 GCF_000469605.1 Apis dorsata
ACGGAATTCGATCATCGGAGGCGAAAGTGTTAAAAGCACCACCCTCCCTATCCTGCATCTTTCATTCCCCCCGTTCAAGGCGAAAGCCACCCTCTCCCCCCCTCGAGAGACGCACGGATCCATAATTCGCGCAAAACGTTGCTCTCATCTCTGCCGCGGCAGTGGAACGAGCGCAAACATCGGGTCCCGGCAGCGCTCGGTCGCTTCTCAAAGGGAGAGCGACAGATTCGGTCGTTGAACACGTACAGAGGCCAGGCTTCCACCTTTCAGCCGAAGACTCCGCCGGCTGCTGCCGGGGATAACTGCACGGAACAGAGAGGAGGATCTCTCGCTCGTAGTTCCACAGGCTTGTTCCGTGTGGAACAACCCTGTCGCCCGAGCAAAGGAGAAGAAGCTTTTGCCCCGCCAAGGTGGAGAGGAGGGGGGGGAGGGCTTAAGAACGAGGCAACCCTCAGGATCCGACCTGGACCAGCCCCTCTGCGAAATATCCTCTGGACCAAGGCTGTCTGCAACCGTACATAACCTGCATCCCCCTCTCCCATCCTCTTTAACTCGACTCTCCCCCTTTTCCAAGTACATATATATATATGTGTGTGTGTGTGCACGCGCGCGTGTGCGTAGGTTATTCCGTGAACCACCATTCCAGGCATTGCTGGCAACTTGGCGCTGTTTCGCGTACATACGAGCCACCCTCTCCCTCCTCCTCCTCCTCCTCCTCCTCCTCTTCTTCCTCCTCTCCCCCATGTACGAACGCGTAAAGTTGGCGAAATCGTTTGTTCTGCTCTTTGTGTCCACGAGTGCCTACGCGAGAACGCGAGGCTGTACCGAGGATAATGGTCCTTTACCGTTTATTACGAAACGGGAAAGCGTGTCTTCGTGTACACAAGCCATGTGGGTATATATATATGTATATATCTCTATGAGTGGTTAGATCTTTTGAAATTCTTTCTTAGTTTTAATTAGGATTAGGCAGAGGCATCGAATGGATTGATGGTAATGATAATTTCTCCAAGGAGTGGAGAAGAAGAAGAGGATCGAAGAAAGACTCGCTCTCTTAATTCGAAACACGTTTAACCACCGCCGCGTATTTCAATAAAGCGCATTTACCACTTTCCCCTTAACTCGGCGCAAAACGGTCCTCCACCCTCGCTGCCATTTTCTCCACACGCGACTCCAAAGAGAAGAAAAGGAGGAGGAGAAAAGAAGAGAAAAGAAAAGGTGGCGAGGAGAAAAACTGACCAAAAAAGAAAAAAGAGGAAGAGGAAAATGGAAGGCGCATCCAGTGTATAAATACAACGAGAATCGCTAAAAGAGGAAGGAACCGACAACAACCAGAGGAGGAAAAGAAGGGAAGACACCCTGTGCGTATATATTATTTTCTCGCGCCGCGTATTCAATCTGCGAAAAGCCACCCTCTCTGACTCGAAGTGGAGGGAGGGAGAGAATCAGAGGAAACGAGGGAATCGAGGAACGCTTCCTCCTNTCCTTCCCTATCCTCCTCGGATGGATAGGGAATATCGGCCAGCCTAAAAATTAGACGAGGTTGGCCATCGATTTTCCAACGACCTTGAAAGTAATCCGAGACACGGTGACCCATTTCTCTCTCTCCCTCTCCCTCTTTCTCTCGTCACATTCGGCTGCCAACTTAAACGCATACGAGTTCCGCGAATCGCACAATTAGTCGTTTTCTGGGGAGGGGCAGGAAAGGAGGGTGAATTTATCGTTTTATGTAAAATAGAAGAACCGGTTCTAGAACCCATCATCGATGATGGTACTATCCACTATCAATTAGGTGATTAGATGGCGGTGAAAAATTCGACGATCGAGTTAATCGTTGGAAGTGGACCGATTCTTCCACGCGACAAATCGAGAAGAAGAAGAGGAAAAGAGAAAGATTTGATTAAAAATCCGTTCTTCTCCGTTTAAACGCATCCTAGGCGGGAATAAGTTAGAAAAAAAAAGTTAGGGAAAAAGGGATCGTCGAGCGAGATCCCCCGCGAGAGTTTCGCCCGAGCTTGGGAGAGGAGGACTTGGGATTTGGGATTCGCCGGCAGGTGGAGCACACAACCGAAGCCCGCAGCAATCGTACCGCGGAATTATTTAGAACAGTGGATACTAGCCACGTTGTAGTTAGGCGGGCTGCGGTGTCCAGGACTACCACCCCGTATCCACCCCTGCCTTTACCACCCGGGCCGTGGTGTTCAACCACCCCCTCCTCCTCCTCCTNTCGCGGGATTGGAGCTACCCTTCTCTCTCTTTCCTTTCGTTTCTTCTTCCTTCTGCCGGTGACGTCGTCGTCAGAGACGTGGCAAGTGATGAAATAATCGAAGAGGCACAGGTGAGGCGCCTCTGTTTCGTTTTTGTGTAAACGTTGTTGGGAACGTCGTTACATTCCAAACTTTGCCGTTTGCTACGTCTCTACTTGTTGTCCATTGCGTGTGTTTGCGCGTACAAACGGTTTCGAAACCGACCTATGTTTGGTCAGAGGTTGAATGTTTTATCAGGAAGGGGTCTCGGTTTCTCCTCTCATCTGATCAGGTTTTAACATGGATTTGTTATTCGTTAATTAATATTCGATAATTAATACTCGTTCCTTCTTTTTTTCTTCTCCCATGGGGACGATGAGAGGAAAACATGGAATGTATAATAATAACAATAATATAAGTATAATAATATAGTATAAGTTGAAACGTTTCTTCGATTTTGGGAAAGAGAAGTAATATTCAAACCTACCCTCTCTCTCTCTCATTCGCTCTCTTCCGGTTCCACTTTAAAGAAGGGGTTGCGAGGGAGGGATGGACGATCAAAAGTTTCTCGAGTGTCATCGAGTGGTGGTCGATAACCAAGACCCCTCCTCTCCTCTCCCTCCTCTCCTAGAGAAGAAGGATGTTTATTTGATTATCGGGAACGATTGGTTTCTTAATTAGCCGGAAGGTTTGCTCTCACCCCCTCCCTCGTTTGTCGTTAGCCCGAGTGGAGAGTTGCAGAGGACACTTGCCATCTAGACGGGTTGGCCCGTATTTCTTTGTCGGCGGCGCCCATTTATCATTCAATGAATAATTCTAGGATCCCCTCTTCTCCTCCTCTTCTTCCCTTCGTCCACGAAGACACGCGGGAAACTCTAAACTCTCGCCGTGCACGTCATCGCGGTCGATCGTTCTTTTCGAAATTGAAGGAATTTTTTCCTCCAATTTTTTTAGCAAATAAGGGATTAATCCTAATCAAAACTGGAACGTAAGATACAATAAGAAGCTTCTAGCTGAAAAAGAAAGAAAGGAAGAAAGAAATTCGAGGAAATCCTTTTAAACGGTTTCACCGCGGCCATTTTTTCGCCAAGGGGACATTTTCTGTTCGTCAACACACGTCCCACGTGCGTAACGGTATTATTACACTCTTTTCACCCCGCGAGGAATATTTCGCAAGCCACAGTGATTACATTCGCATTTATTTTCCCTTCACCCCCCGCCGCGTGTTATCTTTATCATTACCGGCGGCGCTAGTTTCTATTTAGATCCTCCCCGCGTCACTCCTTCCTTCTTTTTATTATTTTATGCAAACTTCTTCCTCCCTCTCCCTGTCTCTCTTTGCCCGTTCCTGAAAACAACACAACCCCCTCCCCAATCCAACGTGGCGGCGTACTAATAATATCGCTCATTTGCTCGTAATTAAGTAAAGAGGCGAGCGTGTAAACGGGCGTCCCCCCTCGACGATGAATTCAACGTTTCCGCCCCCCGATTCTTGCGTAATAATTCCGTAGCCTCGGGTTCGAGTCTCGACTGTCAGCCGCGGGTCGACACGCGACAAGGCGAGGCGAGGCAGGCGGGGATGGATTTTGATCGGTATCGATCAAACCCGTCCTCCCGTTTAAGTCTTATTCAAGGCGAGAGTAGGATTCCCAGAATTGTAAATTAACGATAAATCGGGGGTTGGAGGGTTATTTTATTTCGTATTATTATTCCTCGAGTGATATAAGTGAAATTATCGTTCATTTAACCTCTACTCGAAACTAGTAAATTTTCGAATCGAATAGGAATTTTTTAATCCCTTGTTTCTTCTCAAGAAACTATTGAAAATGAAATTTCACTTCACTGGAAAAATCTATCCAGAGATCCCCTCTCTATTCCACCTACTAAATTACTCGTGCTACCTGCAAACCGCGCCGCTCCACGTAACGCAGAGCGGAGACAGAGGAGAACGAACAGAACGCCCTCCGACACACTGTCACGTCTCTCGCCCTCCTCGCCCTTTCGGCGTAGCCTGACTATTCCGTGGCCTGTCGCTCCGTCTCCTATTCTGGCCGCGCTCACGGGGGTGGCGCGGGGTGGGGCTTACGTACACGCACACAGGTATTCCGTGCACACGAACCGGTACCGGTTGCGTAAGCGCACGGTGAACCGGAAGCGGAGGGACGCGTACACGCGTTGAATCCTGTAACGTGATGGATGGAAAGGAAGGGAGAAAAAAAGAAAAAATTGCATTTAGTTAAAGAGATTTGAAAACGATCTTATTTTTGCTCGAGTTAAGGGATTAAAAATTAATTGTACGATTGGAAGGATCGATTAAAAGAATGTAAACACGATTTATATACAGTTTCTTTAGGTTTCTTGGTTAATTTTCATAGGTCTAAGAAGTACACTCGAGAGTTTCGAAATGGTTCACTTTTCGAAAAGAGTCACGTCGCGACAATTTTTCTAATTTTTCCGCAAAGAGACATTATTACATCCCTCTCGAACTAAAAAAGAAAAAAAAAACACCATTCCTCCACCCTCGAAGAATAAAATAAAATAGAATAGAACGAAGGGAGAGGTGTGCACGGTCGGTGGAGCTCGCATACCTCGACCCTCATACCTGCATACGCATACGAAATCGGGCGCGAACTCTGGCAATGCGTTCGGGGTGTACACACCGAAGACAAGGGTGAGAAAGGGCTACAATATTCCCTCGTATTAGCCTCGTATCTGCCGCGCACCCTCCTCCTCCTCCTCCTCCTCCATGGAGTACATGGAGGTAATGTTTGTAAGGTGTAACGCATACACAGCCTGTATATATATATATATACATATATATATATCTACACACGTTTGCGCGCGCGTGTACGAGGGCGGAAGGGGTGGAGAGGTCCCAACGCGGCTGACACACACACAACGGAGCCACCATCCCCCTCCATGCCCCTCCCCCCCGGCTGTCCAACCGCCGCTCCACTCTGCCCAGCCAGACCACCCCCCCTCCCCTCCTAACCACCGTTCGGGACAGCTCTGAATTACACATCGCGAGTGTCGACTCGTGGAAAATTATGAAGAAAACCGCCGAACCTTTCCCCGCGGGTCGCCGCATGAATGGAGAGGCGTGAGCTCGTCGTTTGCCCGAGTGTCTCGAAGGGTGGACGAGTTTAGATTGGAGAAAAAGGAATGTTTGGTTATGTAGAGTTATATATATATATATATGGATTTATTTGTTGAAAATTTTTTTAAAAAATTGTAATATTTTACGCTTCTTGGGCATTGGGGATGGAATTTTTTTTCCACTTTTTTTCTTTTGGGGATTCGTTGATTGATCGGCGATGCGATCGGTTAAATTGTTTGTCATGTTTCACCGTGCTCATTATCGAGATATAATGTTAGGAATAAATGAGAGGTGAAACTTTTGAACGATAGTGTACGTACGCTGTAATCGTAGGGATCTCGCGGACGACAGATGGAGAGCGAAAGTTTGGCCGGAGTTCGATCGGGACCACGGATCGATCCCCGTGGCCGGCGAATTGCGGCCAAACTTCCACGATGTCCAACGTTTCCAGAGTC
>NW_006263467.1:5861-12472 GCF_000469605.1 Apis dorsata
AACTTTACTATTTTTATCACGATTGAACCTCCACTCATCTCTATACTTTCGACTTTTAATTCTTAATTTTGCCAATTCGTTTTTCCGACGAAAATAAGAATAGTAATAAGGTTTATAATTAAAAACGATCTAATTTGAAAAATCTCTCGATGGAAAGGATTTCCCTAGAGTTTTTCCTATTTTTATCGAAATTATAAAATATTTTAATATCGTTCGACAATCTTGGAACGTTAATTAAAAAAAAAGTCAAATTATAACCTTCTTCCCTTCAGTGGAAAATCGTATCGATGGAAGGAAGATCTCAAATTTGATCTCGGGTGCAGAAATTGCGAGGTGTAATTTAACGGATAACGAATTGGAATAGAAATTTCGAAATGCCGGGATACTTAACTTTTGAAAAAGAAGGGAAAAATGGAGAGAGAGAGAGAGAGAGAAAAAAAGCACGACGGTGGTTTTTCCAGCTTTTTTCCCCGGAGGCTGATATTTCGAATCAGCGGCCATCGTGAACCCATCGATGCGAGCCTGTCTCGAATCAACTACGTGCTGCTGAATCACGCACTTTCGAGTAGTGATCCGGATAAATGCGTAAAACCGAAAATTATGAGGATGATGCTGCGCGATTCACTTTTTTTTTTTTTTTTTTTCCCCTCTCCAACCCGTGTACAGGGTGTGCGATTTTAATCTGTTTCACTCGTAAATCCTGTCCCTAGTCCTGGGGTGGAAAAATAAAAATGTTCGACCAAGAATCGAACGGTTTATAGTGGGTGTAACTAATAATTCCTTTTCTCTTTTTTTCTTTTTCTTTTTTTTACGAGATGAACGATATGGAACTGCTTTTATTATACCGTAATTCTTGTCCTCGATGCGACAAGTCTCTACGAGATTCAATGTTCGAATTGAAATATCTGAAAAAAGAGAGAGAATCTTTCTTATCGAGGGATACATTCTACTCGAATTGTTAACTATTATTTTTTATCGAAGAGAATATTCGAGTCACCCTGTACACAGTCAAGAGAGAGATTCATGCAATACCTTTCGATCAATGATTTTTCCTCCCTCTCTCGTGTTTTTCAATTTCGAAAAAACTAAATGCTAAAAACCGGAATTGGAGATTCGAGTTAATTTGCGAGGGGGTGGAGGGACGAAAAACGAAAAATAAAGCGCGTCAAATTGGGGAAAAAGCACACTTTGCACTTATCTCGATATCTTTCCTATCGTCCCCTCGATCCCGCCCCACAATCTCTCTTCGAAACCTTCTCTGTGCAACGCGCATCCATGCGAGGGGGAGGGGGCCGCCCCTTCGCCAGCGTTGCGTACAGTTGAATCACGCACCCCCCCAAACGCCGTGGGTGGAAAATTACGAGGAAAATAAGGTGAAGCAAAGCTTTCCTATCTCTATCGATCAATTAACAAAACACACCCCCAACTCGGCCAATTTCAACGACAAAACTCGATTCTTTCACCCTTTTTTTCCTCTTCCTCCTCGGAGGCTGGACTCTCCTTCCCGTCTCGAGGCGGTATCTCGCACACGTTTCGACGATGACGATGTCAACCTACCTACCTACCCACCTTGCCCTGGTTGGGTTCAACGCACCTCTAAAGCAACCACACCTCTACCCACCCTCGGTGGAAACGTTCACCACCACCTTCACCCCTCTATTTCACCCTCGCCGACCGACCTCGCCACCTACCTACCTACCTACCTACCACCGCCTACCACCCTCGACCGACCTCCATCGCTCCGAACCCTCTAACCACTCTACAGACCCTACCCTATCTACCCTACCTCCCTTGCCCCCCCCCGCGCGCACGGTTCTACATACACCCTCCACTATATACACCCCCTTCGACCATGTATCTCGGTTACATACGCCTTTGATATGTATGTGTATGTATATATACATACATACATATATACCAAGCGAGTATACTAAAATGGAGGAACAGTGGTAGATACAGAGCTGTTAGATATAGATACACACGGTATATATGTATATATACACGTATATATGTGCACAGCGTGTCCAGTATAGGTGATGCCTCTCTCCCTCCTCTCTCCGGTATATCTGTTATNGGGGCCCCTGTCCCGGGTTTAGGGGGTGCAGGAGGAGGCAACCCCTAAAGGGACTTTGAAATATGGCCACGGTCCGGTGGACACAGGACACAGAGCTCCCGTGGTATTGCTCTCGTGGTATACCCTCTCCTCTCCTCTCCTCTCTCTCTCTGTCTCTCTCCACGTCGTTCTCGATAATCCACGGTCTGGATACGAATATAGGTCGGATACTGGTCGGATACGCGCGCGTATCTACCCTCTGCGAGTGTGTATGTACGTAGTAGCGCGCGTGCATATACGTGTATATGTGTGTGTATCGTTGGAATTTTAATGGGCCGTGAGGCGAGGTTAGGGCGGGTCGCGGTCGTGACGAGACGCTCGTGGCAACTCGAACGAGTGTTTTTTGCCTCTCCGACTGTCTCTCTCTTTCTCGATGATTGAACGGATCGCGAAAACGTCGCCGTTCTTATTAACGGAGGAAGCACGCTTTCGCCGGATGATTATTTCGTTTCGGGGAGAAGGAAGGATGAACGACTTTTCAATTTGAATTTATTAAATCGACGGTGTGCACGACGATTTAAAACGAAAAGAAAATATATAAAGTTTAAAATCTCTCATCGAGAGATATGTATCTTCAAGGGTCGAAGAGAATTTTCAAGGATTCGTATATCGTTATATCCTTAGAGGAAGGGGAAGTGGAATTTCCATCGTGTTAATCGTGCCAGGTGTGATTCCACAGCCTCTCGGTTTTTTGCCTCGTAAAACGCGTTGGTCGGTCGGTCGAGCCGAGCAAATTTATTCCCGAGTATCCGAGCCACTTTTTTGCTCGGCCATAACCGCACGCGGACATCGTATTTAAAATTTCACCGTTCATAATTTGGCCGGGGCCAAGCGTTGATGGCCGCTGGATGTATTGACCGAGCGGAAACCCGAATACTTTTGTAAATATTTGAGGCCCGGCTGTAATTAATCGCCTTTCGAATCCTTCGAACGAACGAACGACGATTACCTCTTCGACGCGAGTTGTAAGCGTCGTTGTTTACGGTCGAAAATATCACGAGCGAGATAATTTATCTCGTTCGTTTGCGACACGAAGTTTGAAAGAATGCGAGATGTAAACTTTGCTTCGAGTAGCGAAATTTGTAAAATTGTTCCGTAGTGCTGCAATGAAACGATTTTAGAAATTTATGTAACGATCATCCCGTTACTCTTCTTATCAATTTTACGACGGCGTTCCAAAACATTGCTCCGACACATCCAAAGCATCCAAAATAAGTTCAAATAAATGTGCGCAACGCTCTTCCTTCCTTCCCACCTTTCGAACGAAACGAAACCCGATCCTTTCGACTTTTACACTCATGGGGGAAAAGCATTAAAACGCGCAATTAGAAACCTTTTGCGGGGCGATAAGCGAAAGATCGTGATACCAGAGGGTGGAAAAAGATCCAGTGGGGGGAGGTGGACACTGGTTTTAACGCCGTTTGCAAAAGTAGTGAAAGGACGGTGGCGAGGGAGGAGGAGGGGTGGTGGCGGCAGATTTTCGCGAAGGGTCGTTTCAATCAGAAACCTAATATTCTTTTCCAATTTCGCGGCAATCGATCCACACCACGGTCTGGTTGAAATTCCCTTTGCCATACGGCTCCTGTCTCTCGCGCACACACACATATAAACACGTATATACGCGCACGATAAACCGATACCACCCCCGCATACGTGCGGTCGCGCGCATTCCACGTGAAACGTAACTAATTACCGATGCCGTTATTGTAAAAGGTTCGTGCTCTTTTAAATCTCTCCCCTCCTCCTTCCTTAGGAATTTAAAATTTTTCGACAGTTTCCACTCTCGACTCCGGGTTAATTAGGTCGTCTCGACTTTTTATTTTTTTCTTTTAATAAATCCCCGAACACCGCTTTAAATAACCACCAGGACCAGATATAACTCGAGTTCAACCTTCGTCATCCTCCCTCCTTATTCATTCAAACCGCAATTTTTATTTTCTTCGATTCTAAAGAAAAAGATCAAATCCATCCACTCTAATCTTATTCCTATATCCACGAACAAGATGAAAAAGCGCGCGTGGAGGGAGATAGATACATATCCAAGATATCGTCGTGCTCGAGAAGAACTTTCCCCAAACTTCGTTAGCCGAGATTACACCGGCGTCGTCCCTCCCCCTGAAGAGGGATTAAAAAATTAACAGGTGTACAAGCGATATATATACGTATATATATATATATATATTCACGTTTCCTTTATCTCGCCGATGCGACGACACCTTGGCGCCTAGGTGTGTGCGCGTCGAGAGGTATCCTCCCTTTTCCCAGGAGCGGAGAGCAAAGGGTTCCTCCTCTTAATCTAGGAAAGGAACAGAGACGAAGAGAGAGAGAGAGAGAGAGTAGTATCCGACAGAGGAAGCCGAGAGAAGGTTGGCCGAGCGGAGGATAAGTTGGAGCGAGGGAGGTGGAGGAGCGAAAGGGGTTCCAGGACTGGGGGCTCTTGATAAAGGTGGGGTCGGTAGATCCGTTGATGAAGGTTCAGGCCAGAGGGTTGCTCCGCTCTTTCTACTCTGATGGCTCGGCGGTGGTGGTGGGCGAGAAAGAGGGCGGCAAAGTCGGTGCCATGGAGCGGTGGGGGAGGGGGAAGAAGGGTGGCGCGGTCCGGTGCGGTCCAAGAAGCACTGATTCATCCTCGAGTTATGCCCCTGACGGTCAAGGAAGATATACAACGACCGTGTATTTTCGGCTCCCCTCTATCTCCTTTTCCCCTCCCTCCATCTTTTGCATCCGCCTCTCTTCTGTGTGTGTGTGTGTGTGCAAAAGGGGGGCGGGGGTACGATAGAGGGCAGCGTCGATAACGAGGAGGGATAACGAAAGTGTCAAAATTAATAAGGAACGTCGCCCCATTAGAGGTTACAATAAGGCGTCCTCCCCTCCCCCGAATTGGTTTGCTCAGCCACGCAACACCCTCCTCCAAAGGGGCAATTAGAGGAAACTTTCCTTCGTTCGGATAATCGATCTGCGGATCCAGATTCAAAGGGAACTATCGCTAAATAAAACGATTCGATCGATCGATTCATGGAGGATAAAGATAAAAAAAGATATTGTTGCGTTCTGGAATAATGCCGATGACGATGGATGGATGGATGGATGGATAAATGATGCACAAGCGTACAAAGATTGCCTGGTAAACTCTCTCCCCCCTCCCCACGGATTTTTTTAATCTCCTTAGTTCCTCACTTCGCCTCTTCGGGTAATTAGCGTCAGAGTGAAACTTTAAAGAATGATTAGGCACACACCGAGCCACCTTTGGGGATTTCAACGGGGCGAAGGGTTGAAGTGGCGGAGGAGGGGGAGGAGAGGAAGGAGGAGGGGGCTTTAGCCGCCGCGAAAACTTGCTCCGCCACTCTCTGTTTAATTTAAGAGACATTAAGTTCACGGCAGATAAACGCGCGCTTTCTTTTAAATGAGAAGTGGCCGCGAAGCGATACAATAATCATCCCTGTTGCACTTGGCGCGGAACGTTGGTTTAATCGGGATGAATTTTTGCTAGGAGAAAATTTAAGATAGAATTTATCTTTTAACATCTCGTGAGAGAAAATAACAAGGGATTATTGTATTATATCTCGATATGGAAATGGATCGATCTCGATTCTTGGCGAATTTCGAGAAAATATTTCGAAAAAAGAAAAAAGAATAGAACGAAACGAAAGATTTTTGTAACTGAGAAAGAGATATTGAGCACCCCCCCCCCCCCATACACATACACAGGAGCAAAGGTATAATTTACCAATGAGGAAGAAGAAAAATCCATATTTCTAGGATGACGAAGACATGACTCGGGCGGAGGGAAGGACAGAAAACATTTTCACCCTCCCTCTGAGTGCGCTCTCACGGAGAAATGGTACGAGCATTCCATCTTGAGCTAAAACCGAGCTGCACGTCAGAGCGGCCCGCGTTTGTGTGAGTCTGTGTGCCAGCTATATAGGGTGGCAGGGTGTTTGGAAGACGAAGAGGACCACGGAGTTTCGGAACACCGCATCACTCCGCTCCGTTGCCAACCCAGCAAAGGGTATAAACCTGCTTCCTCGCAATTTCCGCGACTCTCCAATTCCTCCTCTCCCAATATATAATAATCTTTATGAAAACAACGATAAATTTCGACCTATTATTATAATACACGATAATCGTTCACCTACAAACCTACCCCCTCATTTAAACACAAATTTTCTTTCGATCGAATCCCACGAGTCAACGGATTTCCAAGTCCAGAAGAGTATCGTGCATCCAAGACCCACCCCTTTTTCCCTAGAGGGGTGATAATAGGGACGATTGGCTTCTCTCCGTTGCACGGAGGAGGTTATCGAGGCTGGTTATTATTAATAACGGGAGGAGGAGAGCCAATGCTTCCTCCGAGAATGGAGCAACTCGGTTTCTTGAACACGCGTGTGCGTCACGGTTATATCTGTCGCTACCCTCGGCCGTCTCTCGGGCGCCTTTCCACCCCCGAACGCTCGCCCCTCGAGAAGGTCGGGCGAGGGGGTGGATATCTCGGCGTCCT
>NW_006263467.1:12799-17637 GCF_000469605.1 Apis dorsata
CGCCCCTTCTCACCCCCTTGACGGCACATAAAGTGCGGACGGTTAGGGGCCGATGGTTTCAGGGGGTGGTTCGGCTAGAATGGGAACGGACCACAAGTGTACGAATATCTGGACGCGTGCGTGCGTGCGTTCAGTGAAACGTTCGATTATTTATTTATTTATTTATTTATTTAAGCAAGGGTTAAGCGAAAGGGAATGGAATAAATTTAGAGGTACATTTAAGCGGAATATTTCTAATTTATGTAATTTAGTGGATTTTAAGCAAGTAAATTTTAGCAGTTATGCAACGAACAGACCTCGACCCGGAGTTATTGATTATCTTAATTATTGGCCGAAATCGCAGATGCCCGTGTTACCTGGAAATTTGACATAATTACGTTCGAGCTATCTCGGTCGTCCTACGGTCCACCAAGAGAGCCGCAGATGACACACCAACACCTGTACCCGTGGATACACCCACATACGTACATGTATATATATATACATATATATATATATAGACTTGAACTAGTTAATCGCATTAACAGTTGTAGATCGCTGATAGAAGTGAAGTTAGACAATTGTTTGAAAAATCAATGCGTGTAGATAGAAATTTTACCAACAAAAATTTTACCATCGATTCGAAAATATTATTATTGGCTCCTAATTTCGTTTATCTGAAAACCAATCGAAATTCATCGCAAAAATGGATGATAAAAAAATAAAATATTCTAATATCCCAAAATATAATAATTTCTTCCATTCCCTCGTGGAGGTAGCGAAGGTTTCACAAGGGGTGGTCTAAATGAGAACCGACCACAAGTGTACACATATATATATATATATATGTATATATATTCGTGTGTCCACAGTTGCGTCTGGCAAATGATTTTCGTAGTCGCAGCCGTGAAACGTAACCGGGAACGCGTCCTGAGGCGGCCAGTACCCTTTGTCACCGAGCAAACGATTAAATTGCACGTCCACCAGGTCCTGGTGATGTACAACATCATCCAATGTCCGGCTCGAGGTTGGGGACGAGGAAAGGATTCTACTTTCTCTTTATAATACACGATCTTGTGTTCTATTATTGAATCTTCTGTTCGAAAGAATTCGACGAGTGTTCAAATCTGATTTAATTACAGTTTATGTTAATAATTTATTTAAATTATTTAAATTATCGAATCGATATCTCATCTTATTTAACTAATATACGTGGTGATAATCAACACGTCCATCCTCGAGTCCATCCAATATCGGTAATTGCACGGATGCGTTTGTCGTGGCGAGGGAAAATCTAATCGCTCACTCGCCGACCTCCCCCTCCCTTCCGTTTTCCATCTTCCGTGCACGCTGGGCTCGCGTGTAAGGGGATTATGAATACAAGTCGAAAAGGGGCTTCTGGGTAATGTATCGGCCCCACAGTCAGCACGTCGAAAGAACGATCCAGTGATTTTCCAGAGAATCCGGGGAATCATCGAATCGTTGTACGTTTGATCTATATATTTTCGAGAAATGGATTTGGAGATCTCTTGGAACGTTTTTAGTGGAAATAAGAAGGAATTAATTAAACGAGACGATTTAAAATTTGATTTTAAAGATGTATATCGTATATTTATGGAGGAGGAAGTTTTTTTCTATTTGGGAGAGGAAAGTTTGTTTTGGTTATATAGTATCATAAGGAGGAGGAAAAAATGATCTCGAAATTGGATTCAATTAAGCGAAAAGTATCTTTTACTTTCGTTTTGCAGGGGAGTAGAAAGCAAAAAACGAGGACAAGTTTTATTTAAAAAAAGGGGGGGCACAAAGAGGATGATGAGGAAAAAACGGAGACCTTTTTTTTTCTCTCTCTCTCCTCCCCGTTCCTTGTACCGTTCGTTCTGTTTCTTTCAAGAATAAGTTAAATGGGAAGAAAAGGAATCGTCGACTTGAAGAGATTAAAGTTTCGCCTTAACGAGCCCTCCTCCTACGAGCAAAAATTTTTCGAAGCAATGGAGAAAATACCTCGCCATCCTTTGAACGCGATACCATCGTTTCGAAATACCTATTTGAGAAGAATTTTAGAAATTATTCGCGAGATGAAAGAATTGATCCTTTTTAATCGAATCCAGATTAAAGTAGTTTAGAGTTTGATCGCGAAAAAGATTTAAATTATCGAATGCGATGAAAATCTTATGGATAAATATTTAATTAATAAATTTCTTTGTTAATTCGATCATTTTTTTGCTTAAAAATCAAACCTTTAAGTATCAAATTACCGAATCAATGTGATAATTGAAAAATTATCCAAAAGATTTCCAACCAAATTTAATTTTTAAATCAATCTTTCACCACAAAAAAATAACAACTATATTAAATTGAAATTACTAAAAAACCAAGGAACTCTACTAGCATCAAAGATTTCCAAAGTATATATATATATATATATACAATGACAACCAAGATTAATCATATTAAATCGAATTGACTTAATTATTAACCAATTAATAATAATTTTCAAAATTCCTAAAAAATCAAAGAAACATCCCTAGCATCGAAGATTTCCAAAATTAGTCATCCAACGATATTAATTCTGTCAACTAATTTCAATATTCTCAAAATTCCTAAAAAATCAAAGAAGCATCCACTAACATCGAAGATTTCCAAAGTTACCCTTCGATACTTACAATGACAATCAAGATTAGTCATCCAACGAAGATTTCCAAAATTAATTATCCAACTAATATTAATTCTGCCAACTAATCCCAATATTCTCAAAATTCCTAAAAAAAACCAAAGAATTCCATTAGCATCGAAGATTTCCAAAATTAGTCATCCAATTAATATTCTGCCAATTAATTCCAATATTCTCAAAATTCCTAAAAAATCAAAGAAGCATCCACTAACATCGAAGATTTCCAAAGTTACCCTTCGATACTTACAATGACAATCAAGATTAGTCATCCAACGAAGATTTCCAAAATTAGTTATCCAACTAATATTAATTCTGCCAATTAATCCCAATATTCTCAAAATTCCTAAAAAAAAAAAGAAATTTCACTAGCATCAAAAGTTTCCAAAGTTATTCCTTTCGATATAATATATAATAACAAGATCAATCAAAATTCCTAAAAAACCAAGGAACTCCACTAGCACCAAAAATTCCCAAAATTTCGATATAATATATAACGAGAAGATCAATCCATTTACTACGATATTATTTCTGCCAACTAATCCCAATATTCTCAAAATTCCTAAAAAACCAAGCAATTCCATTAGCATTTCCAAAGATTTCCAAAATTAGTCATCCAACTAATATTAATTCTGCCAACTAATCCCAATATTCTCAAAATTCGTAAAAAAACCAAGCAATTCCACTAGCATTGAAGTTATGCCCTTCGATATAATATATAATGACAAGATCAATGAAAATTCCTAAAAAAAACTCCACTAGCACCAAAAATTCCCAAAATCCTCTTCGATACAACGACATATATATCAATCCCTTCAATATATATATATTAATCCATCCAACGATATTAATTCTGCCAACTAATCTTCCTCAATTCAAATTTCTCTGGTAAAAAAAAAAATTCCTAAAAACCAATTCGCCATTAAAATCAAACTTATACCCTTCGATATACATACAAGGTTAATCATCCAGGTGTGAAATCCAACCGAAGCTCGACGGAGGCTCGCCCAGGATGCGGAGAGGGTGGGGGGCACAGAAGATATCCCATGGCGATACGTCGTTGCCCAATATCGGTAATTCCTTCTTGCCAGTTTCACCAAGTTTCTCGGGTCACCCTCCGCCCATAAACCGTTTCCCTCTTCTCCCTGAAACGCGGCGAAGGAACGGGCGGACCGAATAGTACACGGTTGGAACGGTGTTGTATAAAGCAGGGGGAGGGCAAGCGTCGACTGGGACGAGCGGGACGGAATCATAGACGCGCCGGATGTGCCGACACGGTGGACAGAGACGGATGATCATCGCACCAGAGAGAGATAGATAGATGGATGGATGGATGTGTACGTGCATGTAGTCGCGAGCGAGAGTGGATTGGAAGAGATAGATAGATAGAGAAGGGGTGGAGAGGCGAACAGGCGCATCCCCTTGTGCCGATCCATACGCACCCCAATATCGCCCCCGGGCCGTGCAATCACGGCGTACAGAGGGAATGGGATGAGATGGAGAGAGCCGAGGAGAGACAGAGGTGGTGGAGGAGGGGCGGTTGGGTGGCGAGAGGATCACCCGTCCACCACCCCCTCCCCCCTCGGTGCCGCCAATTGTGCGCCGTTGACAGGGCTGCATCGAGGGAAAACTTATTGTTGCACGCAGGAAAAGCAGGGAGGAATCCGAGTATCCTATCCGCCTGTCTACCACAACTTGGCGGATTAAATGCTCGCAAGGATGGGGAAAGAATTATCCAAGAAATTCCTTCCTTCGATTCCTTCCCACTTTCCCGATCGCGTGATCCTTCCGCCCTTAAATACCCTGCCATTTATCCGTAAAATGCCGGTTTTGGATGGGACGAGCCTCGTTCGAGAAAGGTTTCTCCAAGGTTTTTTTTTCTCGGAAGAAATCGAATCAAAATCCGTGGAACGATTATTAAAATCGTTTCTCTCTTTTCTGTCTCGTCTCAAAGGGCGGCCGCGTATGAAACGTTGTTGGAACCTGGTCGAAAATTCAGCATTGAAATTAATCGAGATATCAAGAGGGGAGGAAGGGGGGAGGGCATGGATTGTTGTATCGCGGAGGATTTTCGTATCGCATTGTAAAATTAAATCCCTCCCCCCTCCACCACCAGGAAAAATTCGTGCGTCCCCTCCACGTTCGTTTCTCCCCCTATCCCTCCCTTTCCACCCCCGCTTTCCGCTTCTTC
>NW_006263467.1:17714-21112 GCF_000469605.1 Apis dorsata
TCTTCTCTTCGCGCTTCCGTTTCTGGCGCGGCGCATCGGCACAAAAGCGGATGTCAAACTTGGTAAATTGAATGAAACTACGGCGAGGGAGGGAGCGACGTTTAGGAGGCGAGGCGGTGTTTCAAGGAAATTTAGTACTTATCTTTTACACGAGCCGTACACCTCGGAACGTATCTGTGTATATATATATATATATATCTGTGTGTATATATATATATATAGAAAGAGAGAAGAAGAGGGGACCGAGAGAAGGATGGAAGAACGCTGGTGAACGCTCTCCTCCTCTTCCCCGCGGATTTATTACGGAGGATGAAGTCCCGAAACGGCCGAGTTTTACGAGAAGCAGGGACAGGTGTACAACGCGTTTTTTTTCTCCAGCGTTTCGTTCATCCGAGTCACGTTTCGAGAGATTCGAGAGCGATCCTTTGATCCTTTATTTTTCGTGCTGTTGAACTTGAGGAGAGAGAAGAATGCAAAAATTTTGAGAATATTTTTTTAGTGGATAAGAAACACTTTATTTAGCAAAAGAAAAAAATGATTCTGTTATAGAATTTAAAGTTCATTGAAGTTTTATTATTGTTGCGATATCATTATTTCGTAGTTGGTATTTATTTGTTTTTCTTCGATGCATATATTTTAATTGTTTTGTAAACAGATAGGCGCAATTTCACTGCCCAGTCAAAGATCCATAAGGGTTTTTATTGTGTCTTTATTTTATTCTCGATCGAACGATGAATAAGTTCGAAGAATATAAAAATATCATTCATAGAGAATTATTCTAAAAAATTACTAGATTAGTAAATAATTATCAGGATAGGAGAGTTCGAGTGAGAAGAAATGAATATATCTATTATTGTTAAGAAAATAAAAGAAGAGTTTGAAAACTTACTTCAAGACGTATATTTCGCGAATACTGCACGGGGATAAAATACCGTTTACACGGTATTCCGATAAAAAATATTAACCGTTGGAAAATCAATACAGATACGGGGGGACGAAAGGTGGGAATTCAAATTGAAACTATAAATTAAAAATAAAACTTGCAATCGCCGAAATCGAAATCTGGTTCGCTACCAGATTTCCAAGATACCTTACGCACTTATTCGCCGTGTTAAATTTATTTTACGCGTGGCGAGAAATCGCGGGAAATTCGAAAAACGCTTATCGACCAACGATAAAGAAGAAAAAGGGAATCTCGAACGATTTTGCAAGTCGGAAAAAAATAAAAAGAACGAGAAGAATAAAAATACATCGGAGGGGTGTACGTACGAATTAATTAAATCAAAACTCTTGGTAAACAAGAAAAATAACGGACGATAATTTTTCTTTCGCCATTTTCACCGCTCGGTTTCCAACGCTGATATTCTGGCCTCGGCCAGAGCAACGCTGCACCTCCGCGTGTGCACGTACCGCATATCGACCTGCTCTCGAGCCAAGGGGTTTGTCATTGCGGAGGGTGCATTCGACCCCCGTTGCCGTACTACTCCTTCGCAATGACCGCCGACCATCCTAGGAGCTGAACATCGTCCAACTGCAGTCGCGTTAGCGATAATGGCCGTCGCAAGCCGGAGGGGGGCTTAAAACGTCGGCGAAGACGTTGCTCGAACCGGGAATTTATCCGCCGATTCGAACTCTAGGAATAGAAGGGGAAGGAGAAGGAGAAGAGGAAGAAGGAAAAAAGAAATTGGAGCGTTTCATCGATCGATCTGGAACGTCATCTCGAGGATGGTGGACAAATTGGAGCGAGTAGATATTTTTTTCTCAGAATTCTTTCTTTCTTTCTTTCTTTCTTTCCTCGTTTTCCTGTGCTCGCTTTCGAGGAGCTTGCGTAAGGAGAGGATTGAGTGAAGGATATTATACTGTAGAAAGTCAAGTAGCTTGAAAACCTTTCTAAATATAATTAGGGATCGTGTTAATTTATCTCGTTAACGATCATTAATTTAAAAATAAGTTCGGATCGTACAAATTTAACACCCTTAATTTGACTAATAGAAATTTCTCTCTTTCCAAAACTTCAATGAATTTACAAAAGATATTATAACCAAATCGTGAGTTTAAAAAATAAACTAAGTTTAAAAAGAAGCAGGAAGCTACTTCTTCTTTCTATGGTCCCGAAAAAAAAAAAAATCTCAATTTCACGGAAAAGTGTCTCTAACCACTCTTGCTTAATCCTAGAAAGAAAGATGCGTCGGAGATCTCCTTTCACAATTTTTCATCCCCTTTCATCGCGCCCATCCGTGCACGCGTTTCAAAAAAAAAAAAAAAAAACGCCTAAACGCGACTACAAACGGTAATTGCTTAAACACACACATGCGCGCGCACAGAAAGTCGGCTTTTAAATGAATCGCGAAGCTGTTACAATTATTTCGTCGTGGTCGGCGGAAATCGAAGAAAAAGGAAGGGCCACGATTCTCAACCCTTGCCGCGCAATAACTGTTTTTTTCCCCCCTTTCCACCCTCCCCTCCCCTCCCCACCCTGCTAGGCGAGGGCCCGGGACCATCATCCCTTAATTAAAATTAAAAGATGGCAAACGTGGGAGGATTCACCGCGTCACTTTCACAACCCCCGGGCCCCACAGGGGAGGTCGCTCCCCTCGCCCCACGCACCAACCCCTCGTCTCGCGTACCGCCCCCGCCTCAAACGAGCGTTGGCCGCCGATTTATATTCATAATTACAGCGCCCTTCCCCCTCCTCCTCCTCCTCCTCAGCAGTTTCACCTGGCCTCGCCAGGGGTTGGGGAAGAGATTATTAGCTGACGATGGAATCGAAAATGGTAGGGGAAAGGAGTATTAAAGGGGGGTGGTTTCGAATTTTGACTCGAATTTTCTACTCGATGTTCTTCTTTGATTTGTAAATTTTGTTTCTTTCAGAGTAATTTAATTTCTCTAAACGAGTTTTACAGAGGAGAGATTAAACTGAAGAGGTTATTCAATGGAATTAAAAATGGTGGATGGGTTTTCGAATGTTGAATTGAATTATATTTATATTTTGTTTTCTTGATGGGATTAAGAAAGCTAGAGTAAAAATTAGGAAGAGAATGATCAAATGCACAATTTTCTGTCCGAAAATTTGTTACCTATTTTTACCAAGATTCTGTATTTATATTAATATAATTATTGAAGTTTTAAAAATAGCACGAATTCAATCGAGATAACAATTCGAGTATCATAAAACAGATATGTTATATTATTAAATATGGCGAATTAATTTGTATTAATAAATTATTCTATTCAAATAATAAATAAAACTAACCAAAAAAAAAAGGAAACTATTTATTAAAGGAAACGAAATGAAAAATATAATTCTAAAAAAGAAAAAAGTAACAATAATAAACGAGTGAAAATAAATTATAGAGCTCGTTTCGATTGATTTAATGAAAAAAAAAAAAAAAAAAAAA
>NW_006263467.1:21552-30841 GCF_000469605.1 Apis dorsata
GTTACGATATCGTTGAAAAATTGAATCAATTTAAATTCGTACACGCGAAAAAAAAAAAAGTAGCACGCCTCCGTCTATGAGCATGTAACGAGGTTCGAAACTCGTTTATTTTATTAATTTTCCAACTGAACGTTCAACATTGGAGTCATTCCGATCCTGTCACGTTTGGGTCAATCAATCTATCGAAATTTTTCGCCCACTTCGAGCTTTAACACTTTTATATCGTTATTAAGTATCCTCGTGCAATTATTTCGAAACGGTGAATCGACACGTCCCCCTCCTCCCTCTTTAATTCGAACATTAATCCTATTATTTTATAATGTTCCATAAATTCAAATTTCTTGAATAAATATGTAAATAAATCACGATAAATAATTTTAATTCGTAGAAAAATTTCGTAGAAAAGAAGTACTTGAAATATCTTTATTTTCTAATTCCCCCCTTCCTGATTTATTTATGCGTATTTTAAATAATACGAAATTATGAACATACACCCAAGTAATACTTTTTATTCTTCCAAGAGAGTTGAAAATATTTCTATCTATTATTATAGAAGATACTTTCTTAATTCGAATACGAATATGAAAATTTGCTTCAAGAAAAACAAATCTAAATTTCCAAATGCTCGAAATACGCCACGATAAATTGTTAACCGTCAATTAAACAATTAGATATCCGGATTTTTATCAACTATATTATCAACTAGGTTATGTCAATTACAATACCGATTCCGCGAGGAAACATGAAATTTCTTCGAAACTTGGCCATCCACCATCCGATCTCCACAGTTTTAAACGTTTCATTAAAAATTCAGAAACTTCAACGCGACTCGTTGACCCAAATAAATAACTGACGAACCTGGAAAAGGAATTCGATCCCGAGAAAATTCATCCGTCACACGAGAAACGCAAATTCCATTATCGCGTAATCACGAAGAAAAAGAGGGAAGGAGAGAAAAAGAAAGAACGATCGAATCTCGTCGAGAGAAAATTTAAAAATATTAGGACTGAAAGTTCGAGAGAGAAATCTGCACTCGCACGAAGCTTCCTCAAGAATGTGGCGGCCAGTTTGTCCACGATCCCCATAATTCAAGTTCAATATTACACACGCGAGCGTGAAGCGTAGAAATAACAGCTTCCGGAAAACGCGAGGGGATATTTACCTGACGTATGATACCGCGGCGAGTGTAACATTTACCCAATAAACGTATTGACGCGACAAACAAATCTCCACAGAGTGTGAGAAAGAGAGAAAGGGAGAGAGGGAGGCAACATTTTACGATTACCCTTATGGCAACGGTGTTCTAAAGGTGGATCTACACTTGTTTGTTATGCAACGATTTATAATTTATTTTATTCAATGAGATGGACAAAGTTAGGATGCTATTTTATAATATTTTCAAAATTCACAACAAATTTATAGACTATTAGGAATTAGATAATCGCGAGTGAATTGCGATTGTTATTTAATTGAATTAATAGCCGTTAAATTTCCCTCTCCTCGGCCAGCGATAAAATATCGTGATTTGAATCTCCCGCGCGAAACAATCCCCCTTTGGGGACCTCGATTATTTTGACCTAGGTTAAGGAGTTATTCGAGAATCTACGCTTTGTTTTGACGTTTTAAGAATCTAAATATCATCGTGAGGAAATATACAACGCCGAGCTTGATAACTAGGGGTGCATATATGGGTATATTAATCACCAAGCAAAATTTGAACTAGATCAGAATCAAATATAATATGTCCAAGCCATGCTCGATACGCTGCATCGATCCTCTCTCAAACCGCGTCAAACAAGTTTAGTGTTTGATATCGAGCACAAGAAACGAATAAGAATTCGATCGAATATAAATATAATATAAAATCTACATAAAAATTCAATAGAAAGGAATAAAGAGTAGAGATATATTAATTTTTTCGACACACGGATAAGAATAACAAAAAAGGAAGAAAGAAAGAAAACGAAGCCTTAAACAAGCGTTTACAAGCGACTTTTACAGAGCACGCAATCGTAACGATCCCTTTAATGGAATCAAATCGACCAGAATCGGATCCCCGGCGATTATCCGGGCGCAGAAAAGGATTGAGAACCCCTTTGGACATCGGAGCCATCCTCCCTGTCCTCCGGTTCCAGTTCACTGTCCATCCACATGCCCACGCGGCGGCAGTGGTGGCGAACGCGCACGCACACGCGGGCGCACACCCACAAGCCCACAAAAGATGATCTGAATTACCGGCCGACCGCTGACTGGCGCACGTGTGAATTCACCTACGTGCGCGTCACGCGTGTACCGGGTGGGTCAGGAGTAAAGGGACCGAAGGGGCGGGCCGGCTGAACAATGTCGGTCGGTCGCAAAAAGCCCGAATATGCGAGAGCCCGTTTCGCGCTGTTTGACGTCACTGGACGTGCGGGCGGGGATCGATATTGGCCTGTCGGGTAACGTTTTCGAAACGATCAACAAATTTTTCGACAAAACGTAACGCCGAATTCGTTCTCCCCGCTTCCTGTTACGCGGGGCAGGCGGTTGCTGCGCGGGCTTCTCCTGCAATTTGCGGGGGTTGCAATTTGAATTTGTTGTACATATATATATATAGAGAGAGAGAGAAAGAGGATGTGTAATTCGCGGGATTATAAAGCGCAATACCTGTATTTTTTTTTTTTTTTTTTTTTTTAGGTATTGATTTTTTGCCGAATTTTCGAAGAATTGTGATGTAGAGGGCGTTTAGTAAAACTGAATAGATATGTATATATATGTATGTATATAAAACTTGGTCAAATATGATTTAAAAATGATTTTGGAATTAAAATTTCCGAAAATTTTGATAATTATCAATCTTTTCGATGGGGTTGAGTAATGATTGCAAATTTTTGAGAACGAGATAAGAATTACAACGAATATTGAAATTTTAAATAACTAAGGAAAATCAATTTCTTTTTCGAAATCTATAATTTATCGTTATTAATGTAATCGGTGTTATGCAAGAGAACATTTCTTGCATGATAAATCATATTTTTTCTTTTTTCTTCTTTATATATTTTAGTAACGTAGCTTTAAAAATACAGCGTTTTGGCGCCTGCCAGTACTACGCTCATTCCCAGGTGGCTTTAGTATACAGTTTTGAATAATACATTAGATATTGCATAGTATGTAAATTATACCACTTCGTTTTAACATATAAATTTTAATAGTACCTGATAACAATATTTAAATAACATTTATATATATATATAAAATAAAATCATCTTAATAATTAAAATAAATCAAAAATAAATCGAAATAATTCAAATATTTTAATAATATTTGAAAGTAATTAATAATAAGCACAAAGTGCAATTTTTATTCAATTGATAAAATATATATATATATATCAAAAAATTACACGTTCTTTATAATATATATATTCGATTTTTGTTGAAATTTTTAATAGAAACGAATTTCTGAAATTATAAATAAATAAAATATCAAAGATTATTCGTCTGTAATATTCCCAGACTTGAATCCTTACGATCGATTTTTGTATTCCCAGTTACCCATTTTATTTTTACAGCTACTAAAGTGGCGCGGTACTGCATCAGCTATAGAATTATGAATTCCGTTCATTGCATACCTCTTGACCGTTCAAAGCTGCGTTAATAGCTGTATTCGATGAATAAGAAATACGCTGAATATTTAGCGATCATGGGATAGAAAAGGGTAACGCAATATATATATATTTTTTTTTTTCCATAAATCTTCCATATTCCACTGAAATTTAAACTATCCAAAATATCCAAAATATCCTCAAAATTCCATATTTCATCTTATAAATTTATCCCTCCACTTACACGTACCCAAATATATAATAATCCTCGAATCATCATCTATCCATGAAAAATTAATCCCTATTATTCGTAATTTAAAAATTCGAAAAATTCGATTTCTCGTATCGAAAAACGTATCTAAAATTCAGGAACCCAAAAAACCTGAGAGGAGGAGAGGGAACAACAAAGTTTCCCGACTTCACTAAATTCCAAGGCGCCCAATCCCTCACCCCCTCCCCCAAATTCCCCGTTTCTCACGCGGCGTAAAAATGGGTCAAAAAGCGTATTTACTCTACGTTTTATTATTTATTTATTTATTCGCGACACACGCATCCTCGTTTTTTTTTTCCACCGGATGCCAGTAATGGGCCGCCCGACCCAATCGAGGAAGGGGAGGGGGGGGGTCGGGGATTCATAATCGGCACGTGTATCCGTTGCGCAGTTTCGATCGATTCATCAGTCAGTTTTGACAGTGAACGAGATGTCGATGCGGTTCTCCGCGTGATAAAACACGCGAGATCACCGGCCATTTCCCAGTTCGGCCTGCCGTAACGTTTTTCAGCCTGATTTTCCGCCTATCACACCCCTCCCTTCCTCCTCCTCCCCGCCTCCTCCTCCCCCTTTATGCACGCGTACGCGTACGTGTGCGATAACACATTGCCGGGGGTATTACAAATAATAACGATCCGCGTACGCGCAAACGACGCGCGCCGAAATAATAAATCTGGGACGTCAAACGGCCGCCTATCGTCGCCATTATAAATTATTTGCCTCCGCGGGGCGCGGGATTATTTACGGTGGTAATAATTACGGTGGTGATCGCTCGTTCGAGAATTTGGAGGGGAGGAGGAGAAAAAAGAATACGTTCCCTCGATGACGACTCTATCCAGTCTTTATTTTATTTTATTTCCTTTTCTTTTTCGCGGCTCGAAAAAGCGAGAGAAAAGATTCGAATTACCTCCCTTAAAATCCTATTATAATACCTATGTACTTCCTATGTACAATATCCGTTTAAGCAACTCTATTCTTACTCCATCCATCTCTCTTACCCAGAAACAATCTTGGAAAACCCAAAATTCGATCAATTCGATTCCTCTCTGACTCTAATCTTTACCGAAACTTACTAACTATTATTAAAAGTAATTAAAAATTACTAATTAAATAATTAACCTATTAATTCCCTTCGAGAAAAAGAGACGGTCTCCAGGAAGGAAGGAACGGCTGTAAGGGGGAGGGGGGTCGCGATTTNAGTAAAGGGGTTGCTACGGATATGGAGCTGATTCCGAAGGGTTAAGGCTCTCCTCGGTGAAAGGGTGGCTCGTCTCTCTCTCTCTCTCTCTATTTATGTCTCTCTGTCTCTCTTGGTGAGAGAGGAGGGGGAGGATGCGTCGAAGAGTCGCCTGTTTCGCTGCTTTAGGCTGCCACGATTATTAACGCCTTTCGATGCATCCCCGTTGACCGATATACAAACTCGTTCGATATCTCTTATGGATCTGGAGATTTTACGCGTTTAGGGCAGAGGCAAAATGTTTTCGAAGTTGGATGAGGATGGAAGAGAGCGAGAATAATGAAGATTAAATAATGAAAAGGTGGTTGCGATGATTAGAATCGAAACGAATGGGGAATATTAACTCTCGCTCTCGGAAGATCAACGATCCGGACCATCTGTGAAACTTCTTCACTGCCCGCGGAGCGCAATCTCGAACAACTGCTATTCGAGACTGGTATAAGGGAAGAGAGAAGAAACGCGAATAACTTCGCGAAACTTGAGCGAAAACTCGTTGATCGATGCGCCTACACACCTCTCCCTCTCCCTCCCTCTCTCTCTCTCTCTGCTGTTATCTAGGTCAAAACCTTCCCTCAAAACCTTTCGAGAAGGTAAGAATTCGAAATAGATAAAGATACCGAAATAAAATCGACGGAAGAAAGGAAGGAAGAGAAGGAACGAATCTTAACCAACTTTTCAAAAATTCGTAATTAAATAAAAAAAAAAAAAACTAAACGGATTCTTTCGCTCGATACCACGCTTGGAAGTAAGGAAAAGTGGTGAAAAACAATTGAAAAACGAATCGCGCGAAAAGCGCGGGAGAAGAAAAGAGAGAGAGAGAGAGAGAGAGAGCGAGTTAATCGAACCGTTGGCGAGGAGCGGGTGGGTGGAGAAGTGGGTTGTAGGAGGTGGCATTGCAGGGTAGCGCGAAAGGGAAGGAAAAGTTTCGCGGCAACTTTCGTAATGCACGCCGGATAGTTATACAAAATTGAACGTCGGGGTGCCTCGGAAGGCAACAACGCAACACTCCGGGCAATGTGCCGTGTCTGGCGTTCTGGGGGTGGGTGGAGAAGGGGTTGGAGTGGAGGCAGGCGGAGGCAGGAAAGGCAGCAACGGTAGTAGTAGGTAGAACGCGGTGGAGCGAGGAGAGACGGTTGCAGGTGGTTGGGGCGAAGAAGAGAGAGAGAGAAAGAGATAGAGGGAGAGAGAGAGAGTGGAGGATGCGGGAGTGTGAGTCCAGAAAAGAGGGTTAGGTCCCCGAGTCCTCGGTAACTCACCCTCCGCCGGCGTACAGCATCGCCAGAACTCCGGTTGTCTCCCTCTCCGTCTCGTTTCCTCTCTCATCGGGCACCTCTTGCCATCTGCCTGTGCGACTCTGCCTCTCCCTCTCTCTCTCTCTCTCCCTCTTCTATACCCTCTCCTTCTTCTTCCTTTCCTCTCCTTCTGCTTCCACTCTCTCTCTCTCTACCTCCAATCCACACCCTTACGAGCATCAACCCCCTCACCCTGTTCACCACCCTCGGTCCAACACCGTACACGTTCCTACGCCTTCTCCTTGGCTCAGGGACGCGCCACGACGTGGCCGTAAAATTCCAAAATCCATGAGAGAGAAAGAGAGAGAGAGCTTCTCTTAGTTGCCCTTGTCTCCTTCTTTCCTCCTCCTTCGAAGATATACGAAGAAGAAGAAGAAGAAGAAGAGGAAGAGGTTCCTCGGTCTTTCGCTTCGTCTTTTCTTGCGTCGTTTCTTTCCACGCGAAACGGGAGGGGAGTGGAAGAAGGAGGGAGAAAGAGGAAGAAGTTTTGCACGGAACTCCCTGGGGTTAAGCGTCTACCCTCTTGGAAATTCCGGGCATTTTTGAGAGTCCCGAGTAACGATGGCAGCTAGGACAAAGTAGTACAGTCACGTCGATGAAAGTACCGGCGTAATTACGCGGAAGATTAATAATTTCAATAGAGACGGCCAACTATACTCCTATACTTCCCAGGTGGAGGAAACGAATTTAAAAAGAAAAGAATTCCTCTTCCGTGTCTTCGTTCCATCCCTCGGATGGTGGCACTCTATTAATCCGACAAGTTTCGACCGAAGGTCGATTAGCGAATGAAAATTAGTCGTTTCTTCAGATGCGCCACACAGCTCTCTTCCTTTAACGAGTCCTCGTATAATAGATCAATTAGAAAGTTTGCGGACTCGGGTGTTCCTCGACGAAAAGCCAAACGGCCTTAGTACAAAGGAGAATATATATATATATATATAAAGAGAGAGAGAGAAAGAGAGAGAAAAAAGGAATTTAAAACCTGTTCACCGTAGGCAAGGCAAGGTGTTCGTTCCATATCCATTTCAATGGGACGAACAATGGACCCCTAAACACAATGAGCAACCCCAAGCCAAACATCCCTTTGCATTAATTTCTGACTAACTTCCACTTATCCGTATAATTGGCGTCCATTACATAAATCGTGACGATTTATGTAATTTTCGGTGACGATCGACGGGTGCAGCTTCGTAAAAATCGTAAAAAATTATATCGAATTCGAGTAGAATGGAAAATGGGGATGATAACGTAACGACGGGAGTAAAAAGGAAAGAAATAACGGAGAAAAGAAAGAGAGAGGGGGGTATACGATCGGAAGAAGAAGAAGAAAAAGAAGAAGAACGAAATAAAGTGGAAGCGCTTTCACGAAACGCGACGATAATTAAGGCGGCCCTGCCGACCTCGAAAGTACTTCTCTCGGCCCCTGGCTACTACGCCCATACAGGCGAGTCTGTTATTCTCTTTCTCCCTCGCGTTCCCTTCGTTACCCGGCCCCCTCCCTCTTACCCTCTTACCCTCCTCCTCCTCCCCCTCCCCCCGCCGCGGACTCTGAAACTCCTCTCTCCTTGCCTTCCCTCCTTCCATCGCCCGTGTACCATCGTTTCTCCTCGCCTTCACCACCTCCACCACCCACATTTTCACCCACACCCGCCCCCGACTTACTACCACTACCACCACCACTACTACGCCCGACCTAAGGGTTGAGAAACCACCCTCCATTTCCAGTGGCAGCCAAGGCAGAGAGGCAAAAGCAGAGTCTGCCTGGCAGACTGGCAGGCTTGGCAGGGGATGTGCACGTCACCGTCTTACACTATCGTCCCGAACAAACACCACGTTTCCAACCCCTGCCAACCTCCACCCTCGACTCTCTCTCTCTCTCTCTCTCTCTTTCTCTGCGTACCATCCGCCATCTCCACCCTCCTTCCCTCTCTCTCTCTTTCCCCCGTCTCCCTCGCACCGCTTGGCGGCACCAAGCTTCGAGGCATCCTACTCCTAGCAAGCTTCGAGATTCTACGTACGCGTCACGGGACGTACGCGTGGGTCGTTCTCTGGGACGATCTACTCTCCTCGGCGATGGTGGGCGGATCGGGGAATAAGGGAAAATAAGGAAGAAGAAAGAGAAGAGAAGGAGGAGGAGGAGGAGGAGGAAAGGAAGAGGGAACCGAGGAACGCCAACGGCGACTGAATGAAGAGAGAGAGAGGTGCACACGAGAGGAGGAGGAGGAGGAGGGGTGCGTCTCACGTGGCGGAGTTCAAACGCGAGGAAGAATCTCGAGGTACCTCGAGGATAAGGGATGTTTCCGGCGCTCGAGTAAGATCGCTAAGGGAACTCTGAAACGTTGCTCGCTACTTCTCACTCTCTGTCTATATATATATATATATATGTGTGTATCTCACTCTCTCTCTCGCCATCTCTGCAGCCACCTCTCGTTTGCCCTCTGCACATCCTCTCCTCTCCCCTCCTACGCGTATCGATTCTTACGTAAGGGATGTTTTCTCTCGTAGGTGGATCGTGGAACCGGAGGGACAGGGATCCCTCCGTTGGATGGGGAGGATGGGGTGAAGGGAGAGGGAGGGCGGAGATCCGGCTGACCTAGGCAGAATGTGATTCTGGGGGAGAGGGAGGAGAGAAAAAAACCGGTTCCTTGTTCCGGCTTGAAGAAACGGCCGGTGAATGGCCAGAGGAGGAGGAGGAGGAGGAGGAGGAGAGGATCGGTGTTTTTCGGCGAGCTCGACGAACCTGGCGATTTCCGGGGGATTTAAAGAGATCGAACGGCACCGTCGTTCGAGCAGAGTCGTTTATAAAGGAAATGGAAATGTCAGCTGATAGGACATGGCATTCAATTGGTCTCAACTGAGCAATGACCGATTCATTTTCAAACCGAGATATATATATATATATATAT
>NW_006263467.1:31127-36062 GCF_000469605.1 Apis dorsata
AATATATTAAGAAATAAGCTAAAATTGTATTATTATAGTTAAGATACAGAGAACTTTTTTAAAGTATTAAAAATGTGACGATTATCGAACGACAACAGAGCTGGAAGAGAAGACGAAAGGATATAAAGTTGAATATCGATTTCAAATTATCGGCAAAAACGTAACCCATTGTCCCATCGTTGGAGGGAGGAAATTATTAACGACTCGTTAAACGGGGCAACAAACGGTTAAGTTTAAGACACCGAGAGAGGGGGGAAACGCGACGTAAAATTCGATTTCACACCCGATAAGTGAAATCCCATTCCCAACGAATTTACGAAACGAGAGATCGATCTCCCATTTCCCATCGCGCGATCTCCGTTCATCCGATGCTTTCCCATTGCGTTGCGGGGAACGCAAGAGATCTCGAGATTTATAATCGAATTAACGAGCGATCGACGCGCCCCGAGCGAAATCCAAGTCGAACGGGTTCACCTAATTTGCGCCACCCTCTCAGAAATATTAGGGCCCACGTACGACGACAAAGCCCCGAGATCCCCCTCCGAGACGGTGAAATCGGTTGATCTTTCGAGCAACGTGCGTCACCGAAAAGCCGCACGCCGACAATAAGTAGGGTGATTTTAATTCCCTTCCGCCCCAAACCATCCCGCCCCAGCTCCATGAATACGGTTAACGATGTGCCGGGGCCGAGGCGCATCCTCCAACGTCGCCTCGTCTAAAATGTTTCTCTTCGCCGTGACAATAAAATGAAATGGTTCGGAGGAATATAAGTATGATGTGTCGTGAAATTAATACGATTTCGAAGCTTGTTATGCGGTGGGGTTGATTGCGAACTTGTTGAACGTATCGTTTTTTTTTTTTCTTTTTTTCTATTTTTAGATTTGAAGAAGGAGGGAAAAAGCATTGGTTCTTGATATCTCTGTTCATTGTTACGATAAATGTATAAGAGATATTAATATATTTGAAAAATATCTTTCTACTAAGGGTGGGTAGATTCTAGAAGCGAAAATAAATATGGAAATTGATGTGCGAAAATGTGTCGATTGAGACTCATATATGCAATTGAAGTTTATGTCAGATGAAACGAGACGGAGATATTTTAAAAAAAAAAAATTTTTAATGTGCAAATATGATAGGATTATTAAAGAAAATGCAATATTTTGTTTAAAACTACCAAATTAATAGTAAAAAAAAATGTATAATTTTAATAATTCCTTTTGGCAAAATTGATTTTATAGTATTATTTTAATTCTAACAATCTATAATATATTTAAATATATATCATAAATTGGTAGTTTTAGTATTAAAAAATATTTAAATAAACAACAAAAATTCATCTCATAAATTTCCATATACAAAACATTAAACACAAAATATCTCCTCTCCCGTAGCAATTAATAATCCATTACCAACATACCAACGCTCTCTGCGCGTTCGAAATAAACGCCCCATCAACGAATTCGCGCCCGAAATTTCCAACGAGAAACGGCAGGCAAAATAAACCTCTCGACATTTACTTTTCCGAACAGACTAAAGTTGTCCGCGCCTCGTACACGGAAACAAGAGAAGATCCAGGGGTTGGTATTGGGACACGGTAGAAAGGAACGAGTTACCCCCCGTGCCATTTGCCACCTTGTTCCTCGTATTTATGCTAGCACGGAGATCCGGCATGTTTGCACAAGCTTTAAATCCTACCCCCACCCCGACCCACCTATCCGCATCCTCACGGAACACTTACACCTTCGACCTACGGCTTTTCACCTACGTGAATACGTGGATAACGCATACACGCGTTGCATGATCGCTGTGATTTACCGACGAGAAGTTCACGCGCGGAGACTCGCTCCAGGCATTGGAAGTTAATTGCGTGGAAATTAATTGAGATCGTCGCGGAAACCGCTAGTCACTAAATTTTGTAGGAGCACGTACTCGCGAACGATCGAACCGTGTGATCGGGACATATGCAAGCAACGTCGATAGCAATTACGCGGACCGACGTTCCTCTTTCTTTTTTTTTTTCCTCTCTTTTTCTTCCTTTTCGAGTTATAAACCGGCCGTAATTTACGTAGCGGTGCGTGTCTTACACGACGCGAAGAAGTCTTGCCAAGATTAGACCGATTATAGCTTTGAACGATCCGTTTCTAACTCGCGGGTAATAGCAATAAGAACAAATGAATAATCGGTGAGACATAATAAAGGTTATGTAACATGTATATAAGAGTCAAGAATTCATCGCCTAATACTTGATATTAACCATTTCTTCCAAATATATCGATTTGTTTCTTAATTATTTGCAAAATTAAAATATATTGGTATAATTTATTCTTGTTCTTATTGATATCCAACATGGCTACCGTGTTACAAAAGACAATTTTCACGTACCTTGTCGTTGCAGTTCTCGAACGAATGCTATGCTCTTATTTCGTACGTTTTGGTAGAAGAATAGTCCTCTTTCATTGTTCCTTTGTTAATCACATTTACACTGATCATATTAATTCACTAATTTCACTCGTATATTAATAATTATCTCACAAAATTATACTTGATCGTCACTCACGAGACACACTTTTGGCGGTATAAAAAGCGACACTGCGCAACTGTCATGGCGCTTCGATGATTGACGTATCGTAGATAGAATCGATATTTATCGATATTTATTATATAATAAATATATATTTATTACATAATAAATTATTACATAATATTATTTTTATATTACATAAATTATATATTTTTATATTATAAATCATATTATAAATTATAATCGAATCAATAACATATGTTATATATTACAATCGAAGATAAAATCGATACTTGAAAATATATATTTTTTATATATATTTATAATGTAATATAATCCTTATATTATATAAATTATACGTTTTTATATTATAAATTACACAATTAAATTTATATTATTCGTATATTTAAAATATAAACGTAATTAATATTTTCACATATCGATTCTGTTCGCGATTTCGTAATAATCGATTGCAGCGCTATAAGTAAGATCAAGACGCCATGACAGTTTTCTTCCCGCTAGACACGAGTGATTGATCGAATTTTATTTTGTAGAATAATTATTGATATTCAAGTAAAATTAGTGTATTTAAAAGTGTATACAGTGTAAAAATATCAAAAATTAACAACGGAATGGATCAACATATGTAAAATAATTGAAGAATTTCAACGATAAGGTAAGACAATGAAATTGATTTTTTAGATATCGATACATAAAAATTTAATCGTATCATTTTACTCGAATATATTTTTATATATATACATATAAAAGTCGGTACGATAATGAAACATATTCTGTATTTATCATAATTAGAAAAATCAAACGATAAAATCATAAAATCATATTTTCACGTATGCATATAGAGGTTATGCATACAGGTTATGCATTTGTATCTTATTACAAATCCTAGAAAATGTGTCAGAGTTATTAAATTTTTCTTATCGTATTTAACCGTATTTAATAATATATTTGCAATTTTTATTCCGAGTTATTATATGGATATAAATATATACACGTATGTATAGATAATAAATGATCAATAATATATATGCGTAAATGTCGATCGAAAAATTTACCGATATCTATAGATGATATTTTTACAGTGATCAATGATAGCTATCGAGTTATTATTAAACGTAAATAGATAGATCTCAAAAATTGCAAATATCTAAAAGTCTGTATAAATAAAAATAGAGGTATATGAAATTTTAGTAAAAAAAAAGTTGTGAAAAATTCAACCTATAATATAAATATTTCAAAAGTTTTTTATTTTTATTATTAGTATTAAAAATTTAAATATCGTTTAATTTTTCTAATTAAGATTATAAACGGTATGAAATAATATAATATTAATTACCGAATGAGATTAATTTTTATCTAAATGTTAAGAGAGTAGCAATGATAATTCGAATCCACTCTTTGATCGCAATACTCGTTAAAATACGAATCGCCATTCCTTCAGTGATGAAGTTTTAATTTCGAAGAAACTTTCGTTAGTTTAAATTTGTATCGACCGCCGAATAAAACTAATTCGATATATTTTTAGTCTTTGATTCAACTCCTATTCCGACGAAATATCGAACACACGATCCTCGTCACGTACAGAAATACTCCAGTGAAAATTTCATTAATACGGTTAACAAATTTGCGAATCTCCGTTGAGTTTTCCAATCGGTTTTTTGCTTATCCAAAACGAGAAATATAGCAATCGTCCAATGTTGGAATTTTCGAGAATTTTAGAGAACAAAAATAAATCGATAAACGTACTTTCGCGAGTATTTTTATTAGCACCGATAACAATAGCAACGAAACGAGATATCCGTTTGGAAATTTGATCTTTCCACACGCTTTCGATCGTAAGAAGCTTCCGAAACGAGCATCGGAAAGCAACCGAATACCTAGCACACGAACGAAGAGATTCGTTTCCACGAAACTGTACGAAAGTTCGTGCGGCATTTTTAAAAGCGCGTACGGGAGACAACGTGTAAAAAGGAGAGATCGAAGTTTTTCTCGAGCTGTCGGCCATCTTTAATAATTTCACACTTGAGAAAAATGAACAGTTCTATTCATAATCCTTTCCCTTGACGGGGTTCCGTCCTCCCACCGAAAACCCGCCAAAAGCGATCCGTACAGACTCTCTCTCTCTCTCTCTCTTTCTCTCTTTTTCCTCTCTCTCCCCCCCTCCCTCCCTTCCCCACCATTCTTTCATCTCTCTCTTTCTCCCACTCTCGGTCGATCGCTCGGCCTCGTTTCTTCCTACGTTCGTGAAACGCTGCCGGGTGCTCATTCATTTAATTTCAGTCATTGCTGGCAGTCGCACCCCTGTCGTGCGACCGACAAAAAATAATTAGTGAAGCCTTACACCCCTCTGCCAGCCACCCCGCCGGCCTCCTCGCCCCCATCTCCCGTCTCTC
>NW_006263467.1:36498-37565 GCF_000469605.1 Apis dorsata
TCCTCCTCTCTCTTTTTCCACGCTTTACGGTGCCGCAGTCTCGGCAGAACAGCGGCGGCAGAACAGCGCACAGGTGCACGTCGCGATGCATTCTCGAGGGGAATGCGTTGCGCGGATAAGGGGCCAGCTTTGTTGCCCCTGACGAACAAGGATACACGCCAGCCGTCGCGAGAATAAGTATGAAATGAATTACCGTTCATGGATGTTCATTAACGGATACTTTGGCGAATTATGTCGCGCGCGGATGCCATGTGCTCGTGCATGCGCATGCACGATACGCATGCCCCCTCCCTCTCCCCTTTCTCCTCCCCTCGCCAATCCCCCCCCGTTCGGCCGTTACGCCGAGAAGAAAAACCGCGTGGATAATTGTTCCGATTCTTTCCGTGTCTCTCCTTGTTCCTGCGTTTCCGCCCAGCTTACCGGCTATTCAATAACGCTTGCAATTTGAATCGCGAGGTGTCACTAATATTACTAATAGGGCAAAAACTCGCTCAAACCAAACCGCGTCGACGGTGGATAAACATGGCCGGTTAATGGCATACTCGTAAAAGGGAAATGGAGACGTGTAACGAGTGATGATTTTTTTTTTTTTTTTTTTTTCTTTTTCTTTTACTTTTTCCCCAAGGATGGGGAAGTGGGTAAAGGATAAATGCGTGTTTCAGAAATGAGGAGCTCGAGACTCCTTAAATAGTTGATAGGATTTTGAAAAATGATTTTAATAAACGGGGAGATGATTTTTAATCGGATACTTGCGCGGTTTTAAACGTCGTTCCCTTGTAATATTAGTAGACTGTAGTATATTTATTTATTATATACGAAATGCAAAATGATTTTACATGTAGTATAAATATCGAATCTCTTATTTTATCGATATCCTGATCGAGAAAACGAATTTTTTCCCAAACTTGACTTATTCGATTTACACGAAGATCTTCTCATTAATTAATGATGTTATCTCGCTAATTACAAATTCATTGAAATCGAATCCTTTTGAAACGATTACGAGATAGATAGATAGATAGATAGATAGATAGATAGAGAGAGAGAGAGAGAGAGAGAGAGAGAGA
>NW_006263467.1:37648-39990 GCF_000469605.1 Apis dorsata
TTTTTAAATTTCCTCCCCGAGATTTAATTCCTCGCGTTCTCGTGTCTTAAAATTTCCTGAAAAAAAAAGAAAATAAGGGAAAAACTGATAACTTAAAGAAAATACATAATAAGACCCACGCGCAATGGTGTAATTTGCACGTCAGCTCGAATCCCCATACGCATTATCACCGGGAAGACGGGGTTATTCCACGGCAAGCGAAATCCAAGGGAAAAATGCGAAGGAACCAGCTGAGGTAGTGGAAAGTCGAGATGGTAACTTGAGAGTGGATGACGCGTAGATATAGGTTTCCCTGCCCGCGGCGAGAAAAATACGAAAGGGGAGAGAGAGAGATAGAGATGGAGATAGAGAGAGGTTCGCCGTATATCCGGAGTCTGCATTCTCAGACTCGTGTACCAACGGTGAAACGAAACGTGATGTTAAGTTGGCACCGGCGCGCCTTTGATGATTCCTAAATGATGTGAGAACATCCGTCGTGTACACGTGACGCGTGTGAAAAGGAAATTTTTCGAATGTGTTTTCGCGATTAGAGGGAGGGGAAAAAAAGAAAAAAGTGAAGAGGAGGGGTGTGGAGTACAGGATGCTTCAAAAATGAGGGCAAATTTTTTTTTAGCAAGGAGGAGAGAGATGGAAATAGCATCGTAGGAATAAAGAGAAGGAGGGAATCGATGTGGGATACGCGAATGTACAGGTTGCTTCAAAAATGGGTGATTTTCGAAGAGGAAGAGATTATAACGCGTACTGTACAGGGAATTTGAGAGACAAAGATAATATCCATGCAAACATATGGAAAAATGTCCGTATTTATCATTTTTTTTAAGGTGATGTGGCATATATTTGGTCATCGTGATTTTCGTAACGCGGGAAATTCAAAAATCCGTAACTCGTCTTTTCGACGTTTTTCCTCTTCCTCTTTATATATATAAGAAAGAAATTTAATATTATCTTTTTGTTATCGTAATACAATCTCTAAAATATTAAGTTTCCCAGGGTGTTGTACGTATTTCTTTCTTGGATATCCGCGATCCATTTCGTTGTTGCAACGGGAAGCGAGCGGGGGCGGATATTTTTTAAGACCACCATGGAAAACTGGAAGTCTGGTAAATATTAATAAGAGCGGCGCACACGCCAACCTCCTCCTCCTCCTCCTTCCACAGTTAAGGCAAACAAGAAAATTGGAGTAGAATTTTGAATCTCGAGATACTTACGTGACGAGTAACCGGTAATTATGGTACCTGCGAAAAGCTTTTCTTGTGCTTGCTAAACAATTCAACGCCGGAAAATTTTAATTAGCGTTACGGTGTATTACGGTGTATCACGGAGGAAAATCGATATTCTTTCCGACATTCTTTTTTCGCATATTTTTCTCGAAACAGAAGAGAACAGAATCACATTCGTCTCCCCTCTCTGAAATAAATACAGTTTCCTCAGAAGATTCGTATATACGTGAGCTTGAAAGCTTTAAAAAAATAAATAAATAAACTCGATTTAATTCTTCCTCGAAGTGAAATCCCCGAAAAATCTTTACAAAAACTAGAAAGAAATCCTATTCGATTCTCTTAGATATTTAGATATTTCTCACTTATAAATCGAACAAAAATATCCTTCTTATTACGAGAAAAGACGATCGCTCTTTTTTAAAGTAAAAAATCCAAAATTCAAAATTTCGCAAATCCCCGCCTGAATCCTGTTCCAAATCTATCTCCTCAAAGTGGGGAATAAATTATCACGCTTGTCACGGCGTACGGCGTGATATAAACCATCCCTCCCGAAGTGAAATTAGCAAAAGTGAAAAGTAAAGACACCCTCTGGTGTCGCTAATGCCGCGGTCCAAGGGTGAGCATTCCTTCGCACAAGGGGTAGCCCAAGATAAATTACATAACAATATAAGTAGGCGTCGAGAGTGAGTGCGGGCCTGGAGGGGCGAAAACCCCCCGGAGGAGGAAGAAGAATAAAGAAACCGTGCAAACAGTCCTCGCGGAATTCGCTCGCCCACCCCCACCTGTGAAAAGATTAAAGTTAGTTCGAAAGAAAAGTCGAGCTTGTTCGGTTATCTTGGACGTTTCAGCTTGTACAAACGTATTATTTTTAAATATCGTGTAATCGATACGAATTCGTTGCCTATCTTTATTCGTTTCCTTCACTCGTTCGTTCCAAAATCATCCACTCAATTTTCACGCATCGCTCTTGCTTAGTACACGTTTCTCGGGATCTGGAAAGCGAAAATTTAAATGCATTCGATCCAAAAAATTCGTTCCTGAACGCCTAAACCTGTGGCCCTTACAAAAAAAAAAAAAAAAGAAAACAACTGACGTATTATTTAAATTTCGAAAGAAAAAAGA
>NW_006263467.1:40167-41598 GCF_000469605.1 Apis dorsata
CATTTCAATTGGAAAATTTCAAAATTTCCATCCAATCCATCCTTTGCACGATTCCTCGGATATAAAAATATGTTAACATTATAATATATAATATAATTTACCTTCTCGACAACCATCGTCATCATCATCAACGATCCTTGTTAATTAAAAAGGGAGAGGGAGGCGCGCGAATTGCAAATGGGGGAGCTTAGTTTAGGGGAGGAGGGGGGAAAAAAACTAGAAATCTCGTCGCAAATTTTCATCCACGAACGCGAGCGTGAATTTAAAGTGGTGGTCGAGTGTGGCGAGCGTGTTGGAGGGGGGAGGGAGCGGGGCAAGGAGGTGCAACGAGATCCTTGGGAAATAAATGCGTGACAAATACCGGGGACGTTTTAACAACGCGGGGACAAACCCGGCCGTGGGAGAAAAGGGCCATTCATTTAAGCCACATTGTTTCGGTTAATGCGTGACATGTGGTTGAAAAAACACGGTAAAACTCCAACAATGCAGCCAAGTGCCGACCCCTTTATCGTCCGGAGAGGGGTTAGCGATTCATCCCTTCATTATTCGGGAATTAGTAACCCCATTTCGCCTCCTCCCCCTCCCCCGCCTCACTTTCCGTCTCTCCGCCCTTTTCCTCTCCGTCGTCCACCCCTCCCTCTCTCTNTCCTCCTCACAACCTGACCCTGTTATCTCTCGATGCTATTCTCTCGAATGATCCCCTTCTTCTCCGCCGTTTCATAGGGGATCCTTTTTCGAATTTCTTCCCTCTCCTATTTTCTTAAAGATATTCTCAATTTTCCCTATTTTCTTAAAGATATAAATACAGAGAGTCGACGAGACGTCTCGATTTAATTTCGAACGAGAAAGTTCGAGGAAGTTCGTTCACGAGGGATAACTTTTCGTTTCAAAGAGAGAGAAAAAAAGAGAGAGAAAGAGAAAGTCGCATCCGTTTTTTATTTTAATCGATATGAGATCTCCAGATTCCATTTCCACAGTCGAACGAACGAACGAACGAACGAACGCTCGGATCGATCGAATATCATCGCGCGATTAAAATTTCACGCTGCCACACCGAGCTGTCTCGCGATCCGCTCGTCACACTTGTCGGCCGTCTGTGAAGACGCGCGCATTACCGAGGCTAGGAGAAACATCACGGCCGATCGGGCAACGGGATCAACGTCACGCCGCGTAGCGGCGCACCGACCAAATTATTTATTTAGATTTAAACAAGCCGCGCGCGCCTAGCGTGCGCGCATGCATAACGTAACGCGCGTATGTGTATATATATACACACATATATATATATATATAGAAGGGAGACAGAGATAGAGAAAGGCCGACACCTCGGCGCCGAACTCACCCTCCTGAGACTCTGCAGACTCACCTCCATCCCCCTTCCATGCACCCTTTCAACCACCCCGCGGGCGAAGCATCCCAATGGCAGCCCCC
>NW_006263467.1:41818-44238 GCF_000469605.1 Apis dorsata
ACCGCTTCTCTGATCTAGCTTCCCTCTCTCTCTTCACTCCACTCCACTTCTATTCCTCCCTCTCTCGCAACCGTGCTACACTCCCTCTCTCCACGCCACTCGTCTCGACCCGTCCAACCGCCCACACACCCGCCAACCTACAACTCCCACGTACCTCGAGCGACCCTCGAGCTATCTCCAAAATCATCCCTTACATTCTAGAGCGGAGCGCTATCCTCCATAGAGAGGACGTCGTCGTCGACGACGACGACAACGACGACGAGGAGGAGGAGGTTGAAAGGGGGATAGAGAGAGAGAGGAGGGAGACAGCAGGATATAGGTAGGTATACTGGATACTGCTACGGGAAAATAAGAGATCTTCCCGCACGACTCGCGATACGAATTACAATGGCCGGCGGGGGTGGACGAACGTAGCTCTCTCTCTCTTTCTCTCGCTTTCTCCGCCCCTTGTTGGGAATACCTTGTTTCACCTCGTCTCTTCCGTTTCTTCTACGCAATTTGAGGCAGAAGCCGCGGAATTTTAAAACGATCGCGATCAGCAACTCTGTAGGTGTGGATAGGGAGCGGAAAGGGAGCGGGGTTTATTTGTTAATAACTGTGGCGGAGTTGGAGAGAGTCGTTGCTTCGAGCTGGCCAAGTTTGCTGGAATCTAGCACGGTTGGTAATCGAAAATTGGGGAAAAAGATTCTACATTTATCGTGGTATATTTTGAAAAATGAGAAAATATATATTATAAATTGGGCAAACTCTAACGACTCACGAATTCTTTATTTATTAAATGAAATATGAATCGTTGAAATACGTGAGAGATACACACATGATAAAAATAAAAGTGGGATGATGGAAACCTCGTCAAGACGAAAAGTAAAAAGAGGAAAGGAAGGGAAAAAGCTACGCCATTCTTCGAACCCTCCACGCGATTTGTCATCGATCGATCGATATCGATATTTAATACACCCCTTCCGAGGCCTAATGGACATCCAATGCCGGTGACGAACGAGAATCGAGCCCATTGTCGGGCCGCAATTTACATTTTTCCCTACCCGGCAAGCGTAGTAGGAACACGCCCGTGGTGACACGGAGATCACGAGGAGAGTTCCACCAAGAACAATGGACGTCACGCGCGAGTCGTGGCGTGGTCGAGAGAGGTGGGACGACAGAGTGAACGTTTGTTAAATCGGCGGCGGCCGATCGAACGACCGATAAAAAAAGAAAAGAGTTTGTCGAAGATGCGAGGAACTCGAATTTTCCCATTTACAAAATAAACTTGGTCCAACGAATTTTATTTGAAATTACTTTCGCTATTGGCAAGACGAGAATCATATCGATTAAATTAAATAAAATTATTAAATTAAATAAAATATTCCAATTCTTTTCAATTTTATGTAAATTGGGAGCAAAGTTTTTCTCCTCATCTCTGTTCTCGCGTGTTATAATGTAATAAGTATGTATGGTAACAGGTGATTTAATTAATATTTGTAAATCGAATCAATGGACGATTTGTCATAGGCGTTTTTAAAAAAAAAATTGGCAATTTCGAATTGTTGTTACCAGGGATAAAACGAGTCGATACGTTTCGATCCACGGATTCCGCGCAACGCCGCGAGGAAAGTGTAACCGTTCGTTGAAATCTCCGGCCGAGTTTCGGCGCTTCTTAATTTCTCCCGCGCCGTTCGCGATTTAAAACCTAAAGAATATCTTGGTTACTCTATATATTAAATTCTTTCATCAAGCATCGACAATTAAATATTCACAGATATACGATTACAATATTACCTATACGCCAAAGAGACTTTATTAAAATCGAATCACGATACTCTAAATACACTTGCATACACTTTTCCTGAGAGGAAAACAATAAATAAAAAGAGAAAAAAGGATCCCAATATCATCACCAACGATTAGGAGATCGCGGCAAGAGCTGGAATATCGCGAAACTAGAAAAAGGAGGAAAAATAACAAACCACCGAGGAACCAGCCCTCCTCTGAGAAAGGATCGGGGCAGAAAGGAGAAAGGACACTCTAGACTTTCTTAGAAATCCTCGTTATTCCAGCCGAGCGGAGAGGCAAGGGAAAGCCACGAAATATCCGAAGAAAAACACGTTTCCAGGGCCGGGGAATCGATAGCAACAATGCCGTGGCAAAAGCACGAGGCCTTCCGAGAGCGAAGGGGCCACCGAGGAAAAGGGGAGGAAGAGAGAGAGAGAGAGAGAGCGTCCGTGCGCTGGAGGGTAGGTAGAGGGGAGGGTAGGAGGGAGCCAACGAACTGTTGTAGGGTGAGGCAGAGGGAGAGAGGAGCCGGTAACAGGGAGAGGGTGGAAAGCACGATGGTACGGAGGCAGCAGCCTTATTGGAATCGTGGAGAGAGGGAGGCGAGTTTTCCTAAGGGCAGAGAGGAAGAGAGAGAGAGAGAGAGAGAG
>NW_006263467.1:44252-46787 GCF_000469605.1 Apis dorsata
GAGGGACCGGTTGATGGAACGAGGCCGGTACAACGTTGGCAACAGCCAGATGGGAAAAGGCTGCATTACCTATGGTGCCTCCAAGAAACGATCCTTACCTTAGAGGGATAGAGAGAGAGAGAGAGAGAGAGAGAGAGAAGAGAGTAAGGGAAGATGGCTTGCCTTTGCCCTTTCCATACTTTGTTAAAGGGGACTCGATCATTCTATCCCTCTTTGTCCGTGATATTAAAGTACGTCAAGGCGGCGATGATTCGACCCCCCCCCCCTCCCACCATTCTTCTTTTTCTTGCTTTCCTCCATACCCACAAGTGTCAATTGCGTTCATTGTTCGCTTCGTGGCGATCTTCGCCACAAGATTTCCTGATTTTTCTTTCGGGGTGGAGAAAGGGAGAAAGGGTGCGCGAATTCGTCGACGATGGCATATTGAGCAGAGGGAGGATGGAGAAGAGGAGTTATTAACTATTATATTTTGGATTTTGGACACGTTACAAGAGTGGAGAATGGAATTTTGTAGAATTCACGTCTAATTCCTCAATTTTCCAAGCCAAAAAGAAAATTTTGTTTCGTTTCATTTTTGGAATTAAAAAATGAAGTATATATAACAAGGGGTATAATATATAATTCGTAAAAAAAAAAAAAGAAAAGAAAAGAAAAGAGAGAGGAGTATAAGAATGAAAGAATGAAGAAGAGCCGGATTCTTTCGGATTTTGTGATTTCGTATATTTTTCCCATCTTGTTCGTGTGCAATTTAAATATAATAAAATAATAATAATAATAATTAATAATAATAATAATTAATTATAATGATGATAACTGTCACGATAATAATTAATAATAATTAATAATAATTAATAATAATTAATAATAATAATAATAATAATAGCAATATTACTCATAATAATACAATCGCGCGCTTCTTTATCCTTAACAACTAACTGCGCTATGTTACAACGATGTTATATACAAAATAATAGATTCGAGCGCTATCCTCCCAACTTCACTCATCTCTCTCTCTCTCTCTCTCACTCTTACTATCCATCTATCCATCTATCTGTCTATCTATGTATCTATCTCTTTACTCGAACTTTTGTTCTGTTTTCTACTTTCACAACGATTATCAAACTCCTAGTACAAACACGCCGCGTTCACGCCAATCGTGCGCGACGTCTACAACGAGCAAGCTAATTATAATACACAGAAGAAAACTACTATCCCTATATATATATATATATATACTTTCTCACTCTTTATTTCTTTCTCTGTCTCTCTCACTTCTCCCCTTTAATATATAATACACAAGGCTAATCTACAATCACGAATCAAAATACGAAAGAAATTTCTAATTTTTTTTTTTCTCTCTCCCGCTCCCCCTCGAACGAAGAATCGCACCTTCGTTTCTCGTTCCTTCGATTCCTTTCGTGATAATAATCTTGAAACATCGATCGACAATTATTCCAAAAATCTTCCCTTCCCTTGAAGGAGAAAAAGAAAAAAGGAAATCGTCATCCTCCCCCCCCCCCCCCCCTCCTTCTTGCAACGCCTTTGGTACACGTAGTATATATCAATAATAATAATAATAATAATAATATTCCCCCAAAACGAGAAATCGATTTAAGCGTAATTGTGCGTTTCGAATAATACGATATAAAAATCGGTGACGAACAAACACCTCTCGTCCTCTCCGTCTACGAAAAAGAAAAGAAAAGAGATGAAGAAGATGAAGAAAAAATATCTCAAAAAAAAAAAAAAAAAAAAAAAAAAAAAAAAAAAAAAAAAAAAAAAAAAAAAAAAACGAACCAATACTCATCAGATACATCGTCACCGCTCTCATCCATCCCGATCGGAACCAACCGATTCCTTGCACCGAATTTATACCCGAGTTTGTCGAAAGGCGAAAAGTGGTCGAGGGAGAGAGAGAGAGAGAGAGAGAGAGGGAGACCCCCCTCTCCCGTGCGTCATCGATCTTGTTTCCACTTGTTCAAATATTCAGCAGCCATCCCTCCGCCTCCCGTCGAAAACCAGGTTCCATTTTCGGTGGATCTTCTCCGTCCAATCGAAACGGGAGGGAATCTCAAAATATCGGGGGGGGGGAGGATCCTCTTTCCTGCCCGTTCTCGCTGCTCGACCGACCCATATTTTTGACAGGCTTCGCGAATAATTTCGTCTCCACTCCCCCCATCCTCCCTCCGTTCTATATCGGGAGAGAGAGACGCGACTTGGAACACGACTTCAAAGTTGACGCCTGACCAAGGAGTAATTGATCTTATCCGGTTTAATAGACGTTACGCGAGCCCGACAACTCTCCTAGATATTGGCCGCCGTTATATAACAACCTCGTCGAATACGTTTCTCCATATTCGCAGAAACATTCCGAGGAGGCGACGTTTCTTCCTTCCCTTCCTCCGTTGGAGAATGGAATTAACGTTGACAGAAAGTATATATATACTTTTCATACTTGATCGGCGACGAGACACTTGGTCGGAGGGGGGGAGGAACGAGCGGTGGTCGTCACTCACGTCGCGTGGTTCTCCCCCG